>NC_056737.1:1920833758-1921026258 GCF_019279795.1 Protopterus annectens
TTCCTGCTGTATACTTCTCTTTCTGTTTTTGTACTGTTAAGTATCTTACAACTTGAATTGTTTTTTTTTCTTATTTTTACTAATTACTTTCCTAGAGCTTTTCTCCTCGGGTCTCTGCTGAAAAAGGGCTCTATGGGCCCAGTCGAACTAACCTGGTTAACAAATCACAACTTGCACTATTAAAATCAAGTTCAAACAACTCAACAGACCAAGTGTAGTACATAAAAACGTCCACTGTTGCACTAAGAGTAAAACAACTTAAGAGCAGCTACGTTCCACTTCTTCAGTTCACATAAACAGTCCTTCTTCTCCAAGTATTCAAATGAAATAAAAACTTGACTAAGTACTATATATATATGTTTTTGTCAAACAAAAAAATAATTACCTACATCTTTTTGCAATTAGTGCAGTCCAATATCAAAAAACATTCTTTAATGCTAACATTTTAAATACATATTTTTCAGTCTAAACAGAACTCATCCATGGAGACTAGTTTTCCTATAAGAGAAAAATTAATCTGTTTAGTTTTAGTTTCTATGTTTTCCAACAAATGCATTACAAAGGTTTAATAAACTTAGTTCCCAAACTGGTCAAAATAACATTTGGGTACAGTTTCAGTATGGGATATTTCTCTGACAGACTCTTAATAGAAAATCGTTTGTGAGTGTCTCATTTATACATCCAGCAAACATGCAGAGTGTCCCAATTTTATTAAGCAATATCACAGGTAAGGTGGAATAATTCTTCCTAGACAGAAATCAGGGACAGAGTTCTATAGATGACTTAAAGTTCTCCTCTTGCTCTGTGACAATGTGATCTTGGAGTTAGTACATAAAGTAGTGGGGGGTTGAAGTTCCCAAAACAGGGGGTGCAATCTGGGTATCTCAAATTACTGTCCGATCTAGGAATTAATTGGTCCAGTTGACACATTAAACTCGAGCTGTCACTCAAGGAGTTCACCATCACTATTAAGGACCAGATCCTAACTTCTGTCAACCAGAAAATCTTTTTATTGATTCCATCATGGTGACAAAAATAAAAAACCTACAACACTTGCCGGGAGCTCAAATTAAATACCAAATATATTTACAGTACTTTCAACTGTTAATATTGTGAATTTCAAACTACTGGATTTTCTTTCTCTGTGAAGACTATCTACTACTGTGACTGTGTGCATGCAGTATAAGGGAAAAAAATGTCTACTACTGTGATTACAAACATGAAGGATGAGGGGAAGTAAATAAGCCACCGATGAACAAGAATGAATTAAGGTTGTCGTTATTCTTAAGAGGGTATTTGACTGCAGAATTGCAAAGACAACAAGATGACAGTGGAAAAAGATGTTGAGATCCCAACAATTAACATCTTTCAAATAGAAACTATCTTAAATAAGTATGCTGCATAATTCTAGACTCTGATCCTTTAGTGAATGAGGCTGTCACAGCAAGTAAGGACCACGTAGCTCCGAAAGTCAGCCAATCATTTACCATGTTGTACAAGCTGTTCATGTTTACCAATTACTCAAACTATATCTACCTACTTTCCACTTACAAAAAACGCATTACAAGTCCAAATTCTTCAATACAGAATTTCACCATATTTGAATCTAGCACTTCCCTAGTAATGATATTTTAAGCACTCATTTTCTGTATGGGAAAAAAGTTACTTACCACAATGTCAGATTTGCATTGCAGTTTCATTTCCTTCAGGTGGATGACTGAGACTGGCAGGTATTTAGTTAGCCCATCTAGCACTTCTGCTCTAACCAAAATGCACAGTGCCTGAAGGTCTATCTCCACATCTCTGAAGCTCGCAAGTACAGAACAGAAAGAAAAATAATATGATGACTGACAAAAGAATTCAGAAAGGACAGATCCAGTAACGGTCTCCATGGCAGCTCTTTTTTGGAGAGCAGGAAAAATCTGAAGTAAAAACCTTTCATTCTGTCTGAAGGAAGGACTGGCTCTATAATCCCTACATCCATAATACAGGGGGAAATAAAATCTGGTCTGATGGATGAGGGGGAATCCTTCTGAATGGAGGTGGATAATCCATCCACTGCCACCAGTTGCCTCTGCTAATGATAAAGAACACTCCATTTGCAAGAAACCACTGACAGCCAAGGCCATCTGGTTGACGAGCAACTGGGCACCGGGAGGGGAACCTGGGAATGAGGGATGCCACGTCTAAGAACAGTCACAGGTTGGGAAGGGAATGATCCTTTTTGGAAAAGGAACCCCTCATTAGGTTTGTCAGAGTTCTCGTTCTGTCATTTCCTTTTGGGGCCTTGATTTTTGTTCGTCTGGGACCTCCATTTCTTGGGCCACTAAAAATGATCTTGTTTACCGGTGAAAAACTTGGGAATATGAAACATTTTAGACACCCCTTACTTCAATTTACCTTTGTCATCCCAGTATTTAAGGATCTGATTACTGCTGTATCAAATATACAATCAGCACAAAGCAGAGTAATTAAAAAAACCTAATTTTTAACTCATCAGAAAACTTCTGGCTACGCAAACAAGCATACTTCCTTATCACAACCAACACTACTGCATTTTTAAAAACAGTATTGGCCCCTTCCAAGGCACTCTTTAAAGCAAGATTAGATGCTAGGGAAACACTGGAAACAATCTCTTTCACATAGTCTGTCTGCTCCACAGGTAATGATGCAGTGAACTCATCTAAACTATACATATACCTCAGCACAAAATTACACATAAAAAAACAGTAAACAGTTTAAAAGCTACCAAGCTGTACCACACCAGCGTATTTCCCGGAGATTCTATCCACTTGCTTTGCTTATCTTGAGGGATTGGGTTTGGTGAAGACAGTCTTTTTATTGGAAAAGGTCACTGGGGACACAGAAGCAGGATCCACAGACAACGGGGCTTGAAGGCCAGGCATGTCAGAGCACACGCTAAATTTCACACACAGTTTTTTTTTAGGAAGAAACCCATTCAGCAGAGGAGGACTGCAAGTTTTCTTAAAAACATCTCCCAATGCTGGGATCAATGGAGGAAAGGTCACCACGTCTGGGGCCTTTTCCTCTAAATGATCATATACCCTGTTGATCATGGGGACAGCAGAGGATTGCTACCTATTTAATAAATCCATAAATCTAGCCATCATCTGTGAAAAGGAAAACATCGATTTTGGTTTCGGAACCTCTTTGTCCTCAGAGGAAACAGATTGGTGAGACTCTTGACACTTCTGAAACCTTAGATTCGGGATTCTTTCAAAATCAGGATCCTTGAGTAGTTGAATGGGAGTAGGAGCACCAGTGTTATTCATAACCTGGGTTTGCACCCCCGTATTTAATGTCCTGAATAATCGATTTAGACATCGCCACCAACTCAGGTGAAAGCATAGTCAAAGCAGCAGAATGCACTATTCCAAAACTGACATAAAAAAGGGAGAGCGAGGAAATAAAATCCAAAAGGATTTCTTAACCGAGCTCAACAGCTGAAAAATCCACAGTAAGGAGCGGTCTTCCAAGAGATCCTTCCTTTACTATGGCACTAGAAAAATGGAGGGTCCTGTCTGTGGGTCTCGAAGGCAAACCCAGTACTTGCCAGGTGACTGGTCCATCACACCCACAGACAGGCAGTGGGAGGGTGGTGTGGAAATACTGCCTGAATGCCAGTAAGGCAGTGTGTTTATTAAACAACTGCCAAGATTCAGCAACAGTTCCTTAGATGAGGGAAACAAACTACACAATACTTGCCACCTACTGCTTTAGAGAAAAAGTAGGTAAAAGTTACACCCTCTCAAAATGAACATTAAAGTTGTGAGGAAGTCTTACACTGCTACAAACAAGGCTACTGCAATAGGGACAGATACCACTACGAATTAAACAGCATGTTTTTTCTGCCTGGAAGTGGTTTGGAGATGCTTTAGCAATTACTAACCATCAGGAGGGAGAAGCTAGATCATAGGTTAAAAGAAAATAGCTTTCCAAAGGTCAGAGAGTTCCGATATCTCACAGGAGGCAATGTCATCCAATTCAACCAGGGTAGCTGCAAGAATGTATGTAGTAGACAGATATCCATCACAACCAGGTACTGCATTCAAAAGAAAAATTAGTAAATATCAGCCAGGACAAGAGGCAATGAGTGTGTGTATGTGGAACAATGATACACCCACAGCCAGATACAACCTTCAATCACAGACGCCTGACCACAAGATAAAAGGTTCAGCCCCCTGAGAAACCAGTTATATGAGGCCTTCCAAGGAATGCAGCAAGCAATAAAAATAAATGGGGTGACTGAAAGTGCCTACGATACAAAGGAACATTGTACTCTTGGGTTAAAGAAGAGGGAGACTGTAAGAACAAAAAACATTTAAAGGTTGAGATGGACCTACAATCCAAGAAAAAAAACACCCAGCAGCTGGCATAAATGCTAGTTAGGAGATGCAAACACCCAACATGAGCCTGCTGGTGATGTCTGAGGCATATGCAAATGCATTAGCATTTCAATAAAATAACCCAGTAGTAGACAGACAAAATGGTTAGATCATCTCCACAAAAAAGCCCACAGTCAAGAGGAACTGGAACAAAAAGGCCATAATACACAAGGCCTTGGAAGAAACATCAAAACAAATGCGCCAACAAAAGAGAAGACCAGACTATTGTCTCGGCCATGGTGAGTTCTCAACAAAAAGTCAGAAATATGGGCTACAATATGTCTGAGCAGCTGATGGAATAGAAATATGGAGATGACTGAATGACTTTGGTGGGCAAGTATAATGCAGTGATTAAGGAAGTAAATGTACATACCACCTTTACAGAATTGCCCTAAGGGAAGACAGGAAGAGCATCCAGTAGTGACATATAAATACATGCTTACACAAAGGATCAAAGGATATGGACAAGGGAGCCTCCAGATAAAGAAGGCAAACCAGATGAAGACCAGTGCAAACACAAAAGATCTTCTACTGTTCTGTACTGTAGTCTGTCTCCCGTCTAAGGATAAGCTGTACCATTCCAAGGCATGAAAAACAGCAAGTTGACACAACTGTTAGGTTTTCTTTCTCCTCATATTCTGTAAAAATCCCACTTTTGACTTTTTTGTAAACTGGACTTCAAATAGATGTATACAACTAACCAGGAGACTTCTTTAAGCAACAGTGCGAAGAAACAAAGTGGTTGCTCTGTAGAAAATGAATATAAGAGTGGAGTAGAATGGCTCCTAAAAAAAGAGAACAATGCCAAGGAACAGTCAATGAGCAAAGTGTCTTCAGTTACTTTGAAAGAGTAAAATGTAAAATTAAGGTCTGAATCTGTGATGTTGATTTGCTTGATGATGAATGGGCCCCAATCAAAAGTCAGAGCTGTAGAGAACTGGACTAAGTAAGCCTGAGATGGGGAATGAGGAAACACTTGGTCCCAAGCCAAATTCGTCGAGAGTCTGCAACCCTAAGACACAGATGTTGAGGAAGGTTATTTGGCTCAGTAGACCCAGCATCAGACCTCTAAATATGGTCTTATCAAGGTGACTGTCTCAGAAGACCCTGTGTCAAACCACAAACCAAAGACCTGGTAATCTCAAAGACCTTGCATCAGACCTCTAAACAAGGTCACAGAAAGGTCAAAAGACTCTGAATAGTCTCTAAATTCCCTGCATTAGACTGAAAAAGGCCATAAAAAGGATAAAAGCCCTTATCAGTCTTGAAAAAATGCAAAGTCAAAGTCACATACACAATCACTGGAACAGACCAGCATCTGCCTTTAGCATTGCCAAATAAAATGTTTTGGAACACTTTAAAGATGAAGCACCAAACTGGATATAAGTTAACCTAACAATTAGGAAATGTACCCTCCTCACCATTTCAGTTATTTGCATCTTCCAATCCCAACAAAATTACAAAGGACATTCTCTTAGAAATCATTCTTAAAAGTTACCTGAAAAGCACCATTACTCTAGAAGGACTCCACTACAATGCAGCTGGCACCAAAGGAAGCAACTTAATAAAGTAGTCCTACAGTTTAAACTAGGACAAGTAGTAAAGGACCTGACTAGATAACCTGCAATAAAGAATGCAAACTACTCTACACTCCATTATAACAAACATGGGCAGTCAATGCACATAACATAGCCAGTCAATGCGCAAATATTAACATTTCACCCACTTGCCTTAGTGACCACTACCCACTTCTCTCTACTTGATCCTTTTAAACTATAAAACCCATCTATTAAACAGTCACAGGTCATACAATCCCAAAACAAAAACTTGACATGCCTGACCTGCAGCTAAATACTTTAGATTGGTCTCCACTTTATCTCATCAAAAAGCATGTTGCAGCTCCTGTACTTTTCTCCCCCAAACCCTCTCTACATTTCATGATTCACTACTCATTACTACGCAAAGGAAGCTAATGGGGAGAAGTGCCCTTGGACATAAAATCAAATCAGAAATCTCAGACAGAACATGCCCAGACAACCTGGAAACAAAACTAGCTAAAAGACCACTTACAACTAGCTCATCTCTTAGAATGGAGACCAGAAAGGCAACTAACTAACAAATCCCTATATTTAAGAGAAACACAAATGTCATCCACTACCAATCCAAAACATTTCTGGATGGAAATAAAACATATCACAGGACAATTCACAAGGCTTTTGTACTCTTCTTGTTCTAGATCTAATACATGCAACAACATAGCAAAGGGCCTTAAATCCTGCCCCTCTATTCACCAACTCCATTACCACCTCCCAATCCAAAACAGTAACTCACAACCACAAATATACCCCTTAAGAGAATGCCCTGCTACCTTAACTTCCTTTACAGACATCGCAGAGAAGTAGACCACCATGCAAAAAAAAAAAAAAAAAAAAAAATGAAACTGTTCGCTAAACTCCATTCTATCTACTAACTCAATTTTGTATATAATCTACTAACTCAATTTTGTATATAATCTTTTCATCTTTGTATTCATCCTTTTATCTTTTTATCCTTTTATGTTTTTGTTTAAACTTGTAATAACCATTGGAGCTTTTCTCCCCGGGCCTCCACTGAAAATGGACATACATCCAGCTGGACTAGCCCGGTCAACAAATGTAAAATAAAATAAATAAAATAAATCTTCCTTAGGAGAGCTGCTGATAAAAAATGCCAGGTCTATTGACTATAACTGTAGTGTAAACTTTGACCACCATGTGTCTACTGTGGTAAGGAAGGCATTCTATGTCACACACCTCATTAGCAAAGGCATTGCCTCAAGAGTGAAAGAGGACATAAATAATCTGTACTCAACCCTCATCAGGCCAATAACGGAGTACAATGCTCTCTCTTTGGTATGTAGCTTACCAGGCACTTGCAGCAACCTGAGAGACCTCAGAGATTTCTAACCAAGAAAATTCAGGGACTCCAGCGCATCAAACACTGACAGACTGAAGTCACTGTCACTGTACTCAGCAGTGTACAGACTACTCAGAAGAGACTTGTGCCTGGCCTACAGAGCAATCTCAGATCCAAACCTAATGGAAATGCTGCACATCTGCAAGTCAAATGGGACCACCCGCTCCAGGGACCTTAACCTGGCCTTTGACATAAATAGGACCTGCTAGATAGACAGCTATGTCTCTCAGAGGTTGCCACTCCTCTGGAATAGGCTACCAAATTCACAAACTCAGCCCCTCTATGACCCTGTTTAAACATAGCCTGGATGACTGGAGGCAAAACTGTAAACTCCTGCTGGGGATTTCACCTATGACCCTTGTAGATATGGGCAGTCGTTGCTAACTAAGACCTAGGGTTTAGGCGAGATCCTTTATATTGGGTTTCTCTAGTATTATATTGAATATACATGGACAGGCTTAAAAAGACCTTCAGGTCAGTAGCCTAGTAACCACCTATGAACCTATAACAATCTACCTCTTACATCAAGAATTGTGCCTTCAGCTCTGAAATGAGCCATCATAATTCATCTACTAAAAGTACACACACCTAAAATCTCAAAAGACTTTTGTCCAATCTCAAAATTTCTGCCCTCTCTGGCATATATATATATATATATATATATATATATATATATATATATATATATATAAGAAAAAAATATTTTCGGGATAAACATGGCTTCACAGACACCTTCAGCACTACCACAGCATTACTATCAGCAATAGACTCCATTTACAGCAACATCAGTTCTGGATTTATTACAGCCAGTATATTTGTGGACATGACTACGGCACTTGAAATGGTAAATCACTGTCTGCTCACCTCAAAGTTGCCAAAATTTAGCTTTGGTCTAAGTACTATAACACTGTTCTGAATTAACTTAGAAAATTGAATATTTCAAGTCCTGTATAACACCCAACTTTCCTGTTTAAACACCCTTAATACAGAGGTCACACAGGCTTCAGTTTTAGCCCCCCCTTTTCATTATTCATTAATGACTATACTGATGACCATCCTATCTTAGATGTTATTTTGCATGCAGACAATATAGTCCTATGGCAAGTCAACAAATTCCCCTTTAACAACTCCAGCAGTCCTTCTCTAATCTCTGCTTATGGTTTGAAGCTAGCTGCCTTCTTATGGGGTCATAGGTGTATATTAGGCTAACAACTACCGGGGCCTTTATAAGACTAGCCAAGTATCCTAACTGTATCATGCAACTTTATGTGCCTTAGAGGTTATTTTAAGAAGCATATGTAAACTAGGTCAAGATTTCCAGGCCCTCTCTGTCCAATAGAGACACAGGTGCCAGATCTAGGTGTATTTCTGATTTCCCATCCACTGGTACAGATTTTTCTTGAAAAGAATTAGGGAACAGCTCTAGCTTCACATGGATGGGAACTGGAGCTGAATTTGTTGGCCAGCAGATTTGTTACATCTTCTGGCTCAATGTAGGTGACTCCATTTACATCAGTTCTGCACACTTGCTATGTGCTGCCCTTGAGGTTTTGGGTATAGCTAAAGGAAGCCTTGTAGCTGTCTTTTACACAGAAAATTATCTTTATCTCAAATTTGGCTTTAATAAACTTAATTTGCCCTCTTAGTTATTTGTTTAGATTGATGAGAGTGTTTTGATCATGCTGGGAACAACACTTTCTAATTTTGGCTATGACTTTTTTCTTTTGTTGTATAACGTGTTTATGTTTGGATTCTACCATGGAATTTTCCCATGTCTGTGAGTACCTTTCCACCCCTAGTGAGTGTATGGACTACCTGGTCAGAAGTGTTTGTGTTTACAAAGTCGGGGAATCTCTGGGCCTGTAAGTTTGGGATTATGTAAGTATCCTAGTTTATAGTGGTGTAGTTAAAGTCAGAGGGTGACCTGTACCTTGCAAGGATATGACATGGAACTTTGCCTATGGAAATCTAGTCATACAGAAACTCAAGCATGTCATCTAGTTTGACTAGTCTTGAGGAGAATTTATTGCTGATACAGAGCGAGACAGCTTAACCTTTGGTCCCTGCCTGTGCAGTGTGAAATGTACCGTAGCCCTGCACTGCTGTGGTGCTCTCTGTGACTTTAAAATAAGTCTCAGTAACTGCGTAGATGTCCACATTCTTCAGGGTAAGAGGAGCCTGGCTGGAGTTTCTAGTTTAGACACCTGGCATTGATCAATAGCATGTTTATATTACCTTGGGTTGGTTTTGCTTAACTGCAAAAAAAAAAAAAATAAAAAAAATGCATTTTTACTCTCCTCAGAAATTATCACAACTGACAGTCTTTACTGACAATCAAAACAATATAATTCCCTTTGTGCAAGAATACAAACACTTAGGACTTAATCTGGATCTTTCCCTTTCATTCTCTACACACACACACAAGCATATACTATGACAACATGATAAAGCACTTTACCAGTTAACTCCTCTCTCCATCTGCTCACACAGCACTAGCCAAAAATGTCCTCCTCCTTAAAATGGAATACGATTACCTTTACCAATTTTCACTCTTCCTATAACACTCAGTCTTCAGATTACTGAAACCACATTTGCATATTTGCACTCCTAGCAGACTCTCACTTTCACTATTGCAAGCTTCTAAAAAAATCTTAACCGGCTACCAGTTACTGACAGATACAGCTGCCTCTTCCATTCAAGTACTATACAAAGTTGTAAAAAATGCTGCTGCCCTCCTTTAAAGAGGAAGCTTTTTAGGCAACAATTGTATTCACTAAGAAACAGCCAAACTCTTTGAACTGGCCCCCATTTAAAATGGTCATTTGCAAATGTGCACTCTCCGGACTTGAAATTTTGTGTGTGTTCATTGGTAACTGAATCTCTGTATTTTATACTGAATGAACTGTGTATGTTGTATAATCTTACACTGTCAACTGTAACTCTATATTCTTTACCTTTGAGCCTGGATAAGTGTCTGACAAGGTTCTCTGGACCAGCTCAATTACCCATTTACCAAACTGTAAAAATCAATTAAACCATCCCAACTGACTCGAAACAGAAAAAAAAGTCTAGTGTGCAAGTCATGGTGGTACACCAGACATGCAAGATGATGCCCTTGCACTACTATTATGCTAAAGCAGTGAGAAGAAAGAAGATGGCAAGCACAAGAGGGGACAGGAATGCCAACCTCATTGCCAGGTTCCAGTAACTGACAGATCTAAAAGGACTGGAATGTAAAAGGGGGAAAAATCAGCTGCCCCCAGTACCAGAGGTACCAGTACAAGGACAGGCAAAAATATATACAGGCTTCCAACTTAGGATTAAGTTTCAGTGGAAGGAGTCCTAGTGACACAAAAGAGGGGAAAATATGTTTAACACCCAAACCTCTCCAAAAATATCCCTCAAGTGTAAACAGGGCAGCTGGAGATCAACAACTGCCAACCGAGTCTGCAAAATAACCTAAAATAAGGATAGAGGAGAAGAAACCAAAAGAATATGCAACTGAAGACACAGTAATTAATCCATCCATCCACAGCCCTTTTTCCCATTTTTGAACATGGGATCGGAGCATCAATTCAACAGTGACAGTCATCTACTGCCAAGGTTTACACCACCGAGAGGCATAACCTCTGGTAAAACTAGACACTAGCCAAGAAAAGGAGATCCATGATGAGAGGAAGAGTCCCTGCAGTACCTCAACTCAATGGCAAGAAGGAACAACAACAGATGAAAGGAAGGGGAAAGCCCAGTTAGCCTTAAGGAACTTGAAGGTCAACAGGAAAGTGCATGTCACAACTGAGTTCAAAAAGAGATAGAATCATAGTTGCCCATGTATTTCCAATGTGTACCTCCATGGAAACATGTAAATACCAAGAGGATGTCAGGATTAAGAAAGTAGAGAATGAAGCTCAAATCAAGACAGTCCCCAGATCAAAGAACAGGAACTAAGAAAAATTACTTTTGACACAAAGGAAGAACAAGGCTATTAAAAATGACTGAGTAAAAAAACAAACCATGTCATGCACATTTGACAGGTAAATATGAATAAGAAAACAGAAAAGGGTGAACTATCAAATATTACAGCAAGAATAAACACTGCTATTGAGAATTTCAATTTATTTTATACTCCTCACCCAAATATACCCATCTGCTATGGTTTATCCAAGATGAAAAAACAGAAAAGCTGCCAATGTGACCTACTGTATAGTCTCAGCTACGGGGTGGTTAACTGAACTTGTATCCTATTTTTTTTTAAACAATTTTAAAAATGTTGCCAAGGTAGGAAGTTTTATATTAAAGACCATAAATATTTTTTAGGTAAGCTAAACTCATATGACATGAGCAACATTTGGAACAAAGTTATATTTTCATTATACTAGATGGACTATTTATTGTAAGACCTAATGACTTTGGAGTCAAACATGTCACAGTCTGATTACTCAAATCAATGTTTATAAATACCATGTGGGAACTGCTAACATTGGTCTGACAGAATATTTTTTTTTTATTTAATGAACTTCTACAGATGAGAGAGACTAACAGAGTACTCCTCTTGCAAATTCCTGTGCAAATATTATCCTATCTGGGAATAATTTTAAATATTATTGTTTTATAAGCACTTTGCATTGGGTATTTTCATGCACTGGGGAAGAACAACGGAGGAGCTGTACGGTTTTATGGGAAACCTGAACAATTTGATGGACAGCCTCAAATTTGCCCCCATCAGGTCTTGTCCACCTTGAAGTTGTAGGGAGCATAAGAACTTTTGAAAAGCTTTTTTTTTTTGCCTTCAGCTGCAGTGGTCTGCAGACTGATCACATAGTACTTAACTATAAAACAATTTAAGTTGTATCACAAATTTTCTAAAATTTAAAATTACTGCAACACAGAAAAGTATTAATTTTTGGATATTACTTTGACCTGCCCACAAGATGCCCGTATTGTAAGAGCTATGCAAAAGAAATCAACTAAAAGTAACAAATACTTGTGCAGACCTAGTATGTACCCCAAATATATACTTCAGATTGTTATGAACGGTCATGATGAGACTCTCTAAATTACAAACCTGTGAATAGAACAAATGGAGAAAGTGTGATTTCATGGACAAGAATTGTTAAAACAAATGAAAGTTGAGGTGATTTCAGACAGCTAGATATTATTTTCCCAATGCACATTGCTGTGAATGCAAGAGTCCAAGTAATGGCCAACATAGAATGGCTATTATCTATAAACATATCAAAGACACGAGAGGTATAATTAGAAAACAGTGGCATATTTTACACATCTTTGAAAGCTTGAATGGTGTTAAGGCAGATAAACCATCCTTTTCTTTAAAAGGATTTAATAATATGACATAGAAGCTCTGTTATAAAGAAACACATCTTCAGCTAAAAAGTAAAATCAACAAGAAAGCTGTCACCATACCAAGTCATAAATGTCAATATTCAAACTGATATATAGAAATGAATGATGCATTCATCCAATATAAAAAATAAACATTAGCATTTAAAAAATATTTGCTCACTGTGATGTGTGTATCCAGTTGTCTGCATGGTATGTGGAGCGTACTTCATACAAAAGTCCAACGGGAAATTTAAGGAACACATAGGAACATGTCAGATGTTAGGAAAAGCAAAATGATTAATGGACTTGTAAACAAATTCATGTCACAGACATTGCACGAGTTCAGATTTGCAATGTTGACAATCGTCTTTGAAAACAAAAGGGGAGGGAATACGACAGCAGAAAATGAAAATGTGAATATAAAAGGATAAATAATTTAAAAGGAGATACAGCCGCAAGCCTTAATGGTTAGGTCAGCATAAAATATGCGCTTAGGTAAAAAACTATTAGATAAATAGTGTGGTGAAAGGCTAGTGTAGCTTTACAAAAAAAAAACTTCCACATACTTTAATCATGTGACTGATTATAGCTATTTAAATGTTTCATTAGCCTTGTTCTGCTTTCATACATCTGAAGAAGCACCTTTTGTGTGAAAGCTTGTGCGTTGTTTTGCTTTTAGTACATTGCAGTTTTGTCTGAATCTGTTAAACTGCCACCATGAATTCACTCATCATTCAACATGGTGTAAGAAGTGGGATTCAAAGTCGTTTAAGTCTCGCAAAGTGTAACAAAGTGCCAGAAGCTGTTTCAGTCTTTCAAAATGCAATGAAATGTTTGAAGTTGTACAAATCTCTTCAAACTGCAGCAAATATACACAGTAAGTCGCATAAGTCTCCCCATGGTGCAACGAATGTCTAAAGTGCTACAGGTACTTGCATTTACAAATTTCATAAATGGAAAAGTGCATGAGGTGTTCCATCTGACATGCAGTTAAAATAAGTGTGATTTCACAGATCCGAACCTTTGCTGTTTGATGGCAATGTAGCAGACAGTTGGGCATGTATTGTGATATTTTCATAGCAGCTACACTTTCTGATACAGATTTACGCACCAGAGCATTTATATTTTTCAATTTAGCTTGCTCAGAGGCCATTGAGCAAGAATGCTCATTTGCATATGCACCTGCTGTTTAGGTGGTAGAGGGAGAAAACCACCGTATTATTTCTCACGCAGGAAGACCCAGATTATTTACAATGTAAATTCAAGGAACCTCACACAAATATAACTATGGAAAGGCATAAATTTAACACAAGGAATCAAAAGCATGATGAAACTATTGAGGCATATGTTACTGATTTACAGAATAAAGCAAAAACATGTAAATTTGGGGACTTGCAAGATAATTCATAGGATGATACTAGGCTATTGGCCTGGAGGCCCTTATAAGCCTAGCCAAGAATTTTGCCCATGCTCCCTCAAAATCAGCACCTGTTTCCCCTATCCACCAGGGACACAGGTGGGATCCCAGGAGTATATCTTCTGTTTCCCATCCAGTCATCCAGGTTCATCTTAAAGAGGGCTAGAGAGGTGTGCTGGTTGACATGGAGAGGGAGTATATTCTAAAGACAGGGGGAGACTTTGGAACACAAATCTATCCTGCCAACACGTTTTATTAATGTCACAGACCAGGTTACGCCCTTGAGTGTGGGTTGGGCGAGTGGAGTTTGTCTTATGGACATGCAGCAACTCCAGCCATGCTGGGTCTGAAATGGCCTTGTATGCCAGACACAGGTCACCTCTGAGCAGGCTGTATGAGACAGAGTAGAGGGACAGGACTTTTAGCCTACCTATACAGGACAGATGTTTGAGACCATGGATTTTCCAGGTCAGGAACCTCTGTGGTCTCTCAAACTGCTGCATGTGCTTGGCAAGTTACATGTCGAAGGGGGCATTGTACTCGATAATGGGTCTGATAAGGGAGGAGTACAGGGATGTTATGACCTCCTTGTTTCTGGATGAAATACCCTTATTTATGAGGTTGGCCATGTAGAGAGCCTTCTGTACAACAGAGGCAACGTGGTGGTCAAAAGTCAGGTTGCTATCAACCTGGGTGCCCAAGTCCCTCAAGACTGATTGCATGCTTAGTACGTTATTAATGTGATAATTAGTGGGGATGACATTTTCCCCAAAGGGTATAATGATGCATTTCTTGGCATTGAGTTTGAGGCCATGATTCTGGGCCCAGTCATTAGTTTGATTTTATAAAAGACCATCTTGTGTGTGGTATAAATGATACAGTGAGGAAAACTTTACTGAGTGACTGTGAATTAACACTGAATAAATCTATTGAAGTTTGCCAGATACATGAGCTCAAAGAGAAAAATACGAATATGCCTGCTGCAACTGCTACTGCAAATGTTGACAGTGTGGAACATAAATTTAAAATGACAAAGCCTCAAGTGTAAAACGAAAAATTACACTTCAGTAACTCCTATCATTAATTATCACAATTGTGGGGGCATTCATAAATTCAAATGAAAAAATGTGTTTAGTGTATGGTTGGCTATGTCACAAAAGCAAAAAGTGGAATAATTTCAAAAATTTTTGCAAATCAGCACTAGCTAACAGTAAGATTAATCCGAAGCAATTAGTGAATCAAATCGAGACTGTAGCAGACTCGAGTAACAGTGATAAATCTTTTTATGTTGATGGTGTTTCTGTGGTTGGTGTAACAGTTAACACAGTAAATTAATGTATGTCAGCAAGGAGTGAAATATTCTGTATCATGGATATGGTACCAAATGGTAAACCAACAGAGCTCAAAGTGGATACTGGATCCAAATGCAATGTCAAGTCAGTATAAGCTTATGCAAAAATAAAAGCTGGAGAATATTTTGACTCCACGAAATGTGCAAAGTTAATTCCTTATGGTGGTGAAGAAATTCAGACAGATGGCACTGTAGCCCTTTCTTGCCATTTTGCAGGCAACAGCTATGACTTGCAATTCTATGTAGTTGGTACAGTTATTACTAAGCCTCGAAAACAGTCTACATATAGGTTGGAATTCACTCAGTAGAGAAGTTAATCATCTAAATACAAATGAAAATAGTTTTTCACAACATATTTTTAGAGAGTATGCTGATTGCTTCACAGATAAACTTGGTAAAATTCCAGTTACGTATTCCATGAAGCTGAACTATGAGATAAATCCAGCTGTTCGTCCAGCATGCAAGATTCCAGTAGCAATGCAAAGAAAAGTTAAAGCAGAATTAGAATGGTAAATTCTGGTGTTCTTACTCCTGTGTAAGAACCTATTGAATGGGTATGGCCCATAATAGAAGCTCAGATGACATTCAAATATGTATTGAACCTCGTGACTTAAAGCTCTTAAATGTCCTCATCACCCAAAGCATAGGGTAGAGGAGGTAGCAGCATTAATGCCGAATTCCTAATTTAGTTTTAAAGATAGCCAGTGCACTTTTTCTTACGGCTAAAAGTTAATGTTTTCTGAAAGCATACAAGCTTTTTTTTTTCAATTTTGAGGGGGAGAGAGATAAGATAACAATGGACAGCAATCAGTTTAAGTGGGGGCATAGACTGTAACCTGCACTTTAGCATGGGTAACCTTAATTGTAAGTTATTTATTTACCATAACTTGCTGTCTGTGTTGTCTTTCATTCCTCCTCACAGTTGGGTTATGGATCCAACTTGGCTGCATTTCTTACAGACTACGATCCAAGTCTCAACCTCCTCTCACTGCCCATAATGCGCTGTCCTCTGTCTAACTTCCTTAGATCGAGTTTGCTGCCCAAATAGCTGACAGAGGGCAGAGAAAGAAAAGAAAGGCAGTCCAAATTAAGAACTAGAGGTTCAAAATTGGGAACATCAGTTCCTAAAGAGTTCTCTCCAGGTCTTTTAGAGAACTGCTTATGGGGATGATTGGGGGGGGGGGATGAGGAGGAATGAAGGAAGACAACACAGATACCAAGTTATGGTAAATACATAACTTACAAATCTGTCGCTTTTACTCTTCCTCACGATTGGGTCAGAGTCCCCAGCTATACAACTCCTGGGTGGTCTCAAGAAATGATATGCCGGAGCACTGCCGAACCAAAGGCGGCCCTGCTCCTGGAAACAATGTCTAATATGTAATGCTTTACAAACGTATGAGTTTTTGACCAAGTGGCTGCAGCACACATCATCTAAAGATGCCCTGGAAGAAAAGGCAGATGAGGTGGATAAAGATCTAGCTGAGTGGACTTAGGAGGATGAGATAATTGTAATCCATTCCTGGCATAAATCCAAGTAATACAGTCTGTTATCCATTTAGCAAGAGTAACTTTCGAAACCACCTGATCTAAGTGGCTATGAGAAAAGGACACATAATTGGTCTGATTTTCAAAATGGCTTCGCCCTATGAAGATAAAAACGTAACTGACTATGATCAAGCAGATTTAACAAATGTTCTCCTTCATTACAGAAATTCACGAAGAAAAATGGCAGTCCTATGGTCTGGTTGAGGTTGAATTCTGTAGCTGCCTTGGGCATGAAAGGGGGGTTAGTATGAAGGGACACCCTATCTTTGTGGAAAATGATGTAAGGAGGCTTAGAAGACAGCACCTGGATCTCAGAAATTCCCTTTGCTGATGTGATGGCGATAAAGACCATCTTCCATAAAAGAAACTAAGTCATAACTACTAGTTGGCTCAAAAGTTTTTTGAGTTGAGCCTTGTAAGATCACTGTGAGATCCCATGGTGGGGAAGGATCTTTAACTGGAGGCCTGAGGAGGAAGATTCCTTACAAGAAGGCCTTGCACAATTTGAAGGTTGTAGAGGAACTGAAAACATTACCCGAATGAAGGTTATAGATGGCTGCCAACTGAAGTTTGATAGTAGAGAAAAATGGCTCCTTCTTTGAAAAGTGACACAAGGAAGAGAAGGATAAATGATATCAGAGCTGAAAAAGGGTCCAATGTTCTCTTTAGAGGCCCAGAAGACAAATCTCTTCCATTTATTCCCACAGACTTTCTTGGTGGCCAGTTTCTAGGAGGCTAAAATAATGTCTTGGACAGGAGAAGCCAGCCTGGACCATTGAACATCACTGGAAGTGGAGAAACCAAGAGGTCGGTTTAAGGGAAATCAGACTGGAGTGAAAACCTTCTATTCAGTGAAAAAGGAGATCCTGTTTGGGTTCCAGTATCCACAGAGGATATTTCAGGTGAGACCAGAGAAAGGGCCAAAAAGGGGCAATGAGGATTACCGAGGACATTTTGCTTTCTAAAGAAACTTTGGGATCAAGGGTAGAGGGGGATGAGCGTAGAGGAGACCGGGGAGCCAATCTTGAACTAAGTCATCCCTCAGGGACTCCCCCCAAAGGCAGGATCAGAGCAAAGTAGTTCCTGCACTTGTTGTTCTGGGGGGATGCAAACAGGTTGCAGCAAGGTTGGCCCAGTAGCTGAAGATCAAGTTTGCTACTGACTGGTTGGGAGACCACTCGTACGGGGTTAGAATGGACCTGCTGAGCTTATCCATAATGACTATTTATTTCCCTGGTATGTGAGTTGCAAGTAGAAAATGGTCTGAAGACATCGCCAATTCCCAGACCCTCATGGCCAATCTGCACAATGATTAAGAACGGGTTCCTCCTTGTTTGTTGATGTACCACACCACTGACATGATGTCTATGTGAATCACAACAATTCCTAGAGGGAGAACATCCTGAAAGACTTGCAGCGTGAGGAGGACTATTCTGATGTCCAGAACACTGACATGCAACTTGGTCTCCAAGTGGGACCACGTGCCTTGGGCATCTTTCTCTTGAAATCCCCCTCCCCAACTGGAAAGCATCCGTGGTCACCGTGGCTGAAGGTGAAGGAAGGAGGAAAGGTCTGCTGATCATTAGGTTGTCCGACAGCAGTCACCACTGGAGATGCTTTCTGCAAACCAAAGTTAATTTGATAGGGACATAAAGAGGCTGGTAGAGAACTGACCATTGAGCAGCCAGAGTCTATTGAAGTACTTGCATAAAATACCCTGCTAGAGGGACTAAGGGAATGGCAGCTGCCATAGAACTGAGAGCCTGAAGTATTAGCCTTGTCGGTGGGTAACACCAGTTTAAGATGGCGAGAACATGATCTCTCAAGGTCTGAACACGATGAGCGGGTATAGCTACAATCTGGTTCACTATGTCCAAAGAGGCTCCGATAAATTCCAAACTCTAAACTGGAGATGGTTTCAGCTGTCAGGTTTATGGTGATACCCAGATGGCTGGCAAGGTTGAGGTGATCCCTGACCTGGAGTAGTTGATGCCTGGTTGGGGCAGTGAAGTGGCAGTCGTCCAGATATGGAAATACCTGGAATCCCTGCAGTCTCAGATGAGCTGCAACCACTGCCATGCATTTGGTAAACACCCTGGGGACTGTGGTGAGTCCAAATTGCAGGGCTCTGAATTGGAAGTGACTGGCTCCCAGACGGAAGTGCTAATGACTTCTAGAGCATCTGTCTATTTTTATGTGATAGTAGATATCCTTTAAGTCCACTGAGCACATCCAGTCGTCCTTCTGCAGCAGCGGCACAATGGACTGGACTGTCACCCTTTGGAACTTTGCCTTCTTTATGAGCAAATTAAATTTGTTTAGATCCAAGATGGATCACAGGTCCCTGGTTTTTTTGGCACTATAAAGAAGTGAGAGCAAGTTCTGAATGCTCTTTGTTCGGTTGGGACCTCTTGGATGACTAAGTAGATTTAGAATTTCTGCCACTGCATACTCCTGACTGGGTGGAATGTCGGGTAGTCTCTTTGACCTCTCTGGTGGAGGAAACAGAAAGGGAATATAACCATCTCTGGATATAATCTTTAGCACCCATTTGTTTTGCGTTATCTTGGTCCAGGCGGAAGGGTACAGAGAAAAACAACCCCCTACTGCCTCCAGAGCTGAGCAGTTGGGCAGCGTTTTAGGAGGGCTGATAAGACCTATCAGAGAAAGGCTACCTGAAACTCTTATTCTGCAGGCCCCCTCTGCCCCTGGGGCAGCATCTCCCACTGAAACCTCTTCCTCTGCGTCTGAAGGAAGGATCCCCGTGCTGATCGTGGAAAGACCCCTGAGATTTCTAGAACCAGGTTTTCTTTCCATTGAGCTGGTTTCTAGAAAAAGTGAGCTGAGGAGTTGAAAACTTGACTCTGATGGCAGACAAGTTCTTCACTTCCTGCTCACTGTGGGTTAGGGTCTCTCTGACAGGTAGTCCAAAAAGGGAGGACCCATTAAATGGGGCACTAACAAAGGACGTCAAAGTGTTCCTCAAAATCAAATAGCCCATCCAGGCATGTCTTTGAATAGCAATGCCTGAGCCCTCTGCTCAAGAGCCACCCTTCGTGGCGTGAGAAATAAGTCTCATGGAAAAACTGGACAAGGATGAAAGAGCTGTCAGTCAGGGGGAGACCTTCTTGAAGTCCTCTGCAACATGATCTCTGCCACAGAGTCTAAGAGTTCCTTCACCAGTTCCCTCTGCAATCGAATAAAGTGTGCCAAGTAGTTTAACGCTCTCAGGGCAAAAGTGGCCGAGATGTAAACTCGCTTACCAAACTTGTCCATTGCTCTGGACTCCCTGTTCTGCACATGAACAGTGGAACTCTGTTCAGCTAGCTCCTTTTTGTAGCTGCTGCCAAAACCATGGCATCAACTGGAATACCCTTAGCCCAATATGGTCTATCCTTAGGGGGAGAGAAAAACTTATCACGACATTTGGGAATCAGTTCGATAGAGCCCTGCTCCTTCCAGACCCGACAGGACACCAAATCCAGCAGCTTGTCCACCGGGGGACCACCCAGGTTGTAGATGGGCCCGTCCTGAAAGCCTCCAAAAACTCATATTCTTCCGAGGAAGGAGGCTGAGCTGGCCAACCACCTCTCTGCCTCAGGATCTCTAAAATGTTTCAAAAGGAGATGTCCCCCCAATGGTGACCTGGGAGATCCTTCCCCTTTATCAAAATCTGTGTCCTCGGTGATGGACTCTGAAGAGGAGTCAATGTTCCTCCTTTTGCATGAATGTCCTCTTACAAGGAATCTCCTCTGTGGGATGTTCACGGGGAAGTCTCGGAAGAAGAGGGAACTCTCTCGTGGGGAAGAGTTTGGAGGCTAGTCTGGATGGGCTGTCTCTGGGAAGGCATAACATCAAGTCTCTGCTCCAAGGGGAGTCAGCAGGAAGGGTCATAGCTCAAAGAGACTGGATCCCTATGACCAGAGAAGGCCCTTTCCACAACTTAGAACACCAAGGGACCCGGGAAATCCCTCCACAGTTCCACAGGAGCCAAGGCTAGAGAAGAAGAAAGGGCAGGGATCCCCGAGCCCTGTGTTCCAGATAGTATCAGACCAGAGCTGTCCAGCACTGAAGCGCTGAGAGGAAGACATGGCTCCGACAAGGTTGGAGACAAACCCCTCCCCTCCAGATCCGATGGGGACATCCCAGATTGGAGACCCGCTGCGATTCAATGACATTAGAGCAAAGGAAGTCAGGGTGATGGTTGGAGTGGAGAACAGGTAGTTCCTCATACCTGACCCAGCCTCTCTTGGTTGTTTACGATCCTGAGACTCCGATACCGAAGGATGGACTGGAGAAGGAGACTGAGCTTGAAGGGAAACACTCACAGATCCTAGAGGAGATGGAGCAGAGAAGACCTCTAACTGGATCAGAGTCTTGAGAATATTCCCGATCATCCTGTCCACGTCGCCCTCTGAAAGGCGACTAGAAGACCTGGAAAAAGCCACTGACAGGGTCTGGGTTGCCTGATATGTGTCTGCTGCAGTCCAAGGGAAGAAGCAGGCTCAATGCCCAGCACTGGTGTCGGACCCCTAGCTATCAGATCTGTAGACTTTAGATCTGAGATGGAAGGAGCAGCTTCTGGAGAACTGAGGATTTGGCAAGTACCAGCTGGATTTGAAGAGTGCTTTGGGTCCACTGGAGTAGATGTGGGTCTGAGATCCGAGCCCACTGGATCCAAAGGTCTTGCGGTTTTGGAAGGTGGCTCCGAAGACACTCAATGACTTGGGAGGGTGCTTCTTGTAGTCAGAAAATCCTGCCACACTCTTGGACGGGATATGAGCCCCTAGAGAGGAACTTGAAGCAGGAAGGAGGCCCTTAAGAATGAACTTATTTTTACACTTGGCGATAGCCCTAGGGTTGAAGCTGTTGCAGACAGAGCAAGCCGACCACAGATGTTCAGGGCCAAGGCAATATACACACAAATTATGTGCATCCAAGTCTGGAAATATTTGGCTACATTCGGAATACCTCTTGAAACCAGCGGGTTTGTCTGACATGTTAACAGCAAGGAAACAACCAAAAACCACTACACACGGCAATCACAGCAAAGGCACTATATCACTTTATCAGACCTAATCAAATTTAGCTAAACCACAACTATATATATTTCTACCTACGTTTTTTTTTTTTTTTTTTGAACAACAGGGAAAAGTAAGCCCACAAACCAACGCTGGAAGAAAAGAAAAATGGAGAAAGCCCAAGTGCCAAGCAAAGAAGAGAAAAAAGAAAGATATTAACCTTGCACTGTTGTGGGAGGGTAGGAAAAAGAAACAAAAAGCACTTATCTGAAAATTCTGAAGAGAAAAATTGTAATCTTACTTTCAAAAAAGCTACCAAAGGTTCTAGACTCGAAAAACCATGTCTGTCACTGCTGGCAGCAAACGAGATCTGAGAGAGTTAGACAGAGGACAGTGCATTATGGGAAGTGGAAGAGCTCAAGACTTGGATTCTAGTCTGTAAAAAATGTGGCTGAGTTGGATCAGAGGGTCAGATCCGTAACTCAGCCGTGAGGAGGAATGAAAGACGCATCAGATTTTTTACTTTAGGTAATACTTGCGGGTGCAGCTGTCAATATAGGGCAATTGCTCCTTTCTGGATGGTTACACAATTTGTTTGAAGATGTACACAGTTCTGTGTGTTTGCTCTAAGTTAACAGGTTGGGGGGTTCTGAAAATATTAAGTATGTTTGAAGGCTTTCATTAAAACAAGGTCTAGAAAAACGTGATATACATTCAAATGGAAATGAAAAGAACCCGTATAAAAGATCAGTCATGTCAAACATTATTGAGTGCATGTAACACAAAAAATGGAAATTCACACTCAAAAAGCTGTCATGTATAACAAGTGGGAACAATAACATCTCATCATAATGTCTTCTCTATCCATGTTATTTTGGAACATCAGTGGCCTTACAGGCATAGATAAAAGAATATTGAATTATATTAAGAAATGCAGAGAACAAATAGAAAAGTCACAGGAGACACTTTTGGAAAGAAATGCGCATGTGAATTTGATAAAAAAAGGATTTCAGTATGGATATTCAGAAGAATATCAGGTACAAAGGGAAAGTGCAGTAATAATACAAATTGCTATAGGAACTGCAACTGTGATGGAAGAGGGAAAAAATAATAGTAGACTTGTAAGGGGCTACTGGCCAGGGAAGAGGGTTATGTTGGCATGTATTGATATTCCACCAAAATATGCCACTATGGAGTTTAAGAAAATTTTGGCAGAAATACTCATCTTATACCTGGGAATTGAAACTTGATTTGAAACAGTGAGGATGTATCTGTGGAGCTAGAAGGGGAAATCTAACAAAAGAGGGTAGATCACTGAAGACATTTTTGAAAACATTTTGTATGGAAGACAAATTCAGTAGTAGGAACTGGGTGAAAATTTATACATTCCTCAAGGAACAATAACTGAGCTAGATTAATAATAATTTAATTCACAGGTATAACTGCATTTAATTGAAAGCTTCGACACATCCAATTCTATTTCAGATCATGCAGCAATAAAAACTAAGATAAAAATGCAAGTAATGAAGTAAAAATGAGAACACTGTAGCTTTCCCACCTACTTGTTAGAGAGAATTTAAGGAATGGGTAGTGGAAATTATTCAAGATTAGTTAGGGAAGATAATTTCTTCAGATGTTATAGCTAGTGAGTGGGACAAACAAAAGTTGTTTAAAAATAGACTAGTAGTAAAAGAAGAGATGTGGTAAAGTAGTACTTACAAGTTATGTACTCACCATAACTTGGCACCTGTGTTGTCCATTTTCATTCTTCCTCACAAATGGGTTCGGATCCAAGCTTCGGATTCGACTTGGGCACATACTTCGGATCCAGCTCTGAAGCTATTCCCTTTACCCATAATGTCTTATTCCATTCCCATTACCTGAGATCGAGTTTGCTGCTTAATCTTCCAATTGTCTAAGAAAACAGAAAAACAAAAGAAAAGACAGGACTCAAACCTGGAACAGTATGGTTCCAAACCAGTCTAATAGGAACTTCCAGGAGCAAAAGGGACAGGGGATGGATGGGAAGAATGAAAATGGACAACACAGATGCCAAGTTATGGTGAGTACATAACTTACAAATCTGATTTTGACCTTTTCATTCTTCCTCACAAACGGACAGAGTCCCCAGCTAAGTATTTCTTGGGAGGCCCTCATGGAAGGACATGCTGGAGCACTGTCGAACCAAAGGAAGCTCTTCTTCTGGATATGATGTCTAGCTTGTAATGTGTAACAAAAGTACAAATCTTTGATCAACTGCAGCACAAATGTCATCAATGGAAGTCCATGACCAAAAAGCAGCTGGAAGCAGCTATGAACCGAGTAAAATGAGCTCAAGCAGGTCTAGGCAAATTTAGTCCTTTTTGAGAGTAGACCAATGAAATGCAACCTGTAATCCATTTGGCTAGAGTAACTTTAGATATTGCCTGACCTAGGCGATTAGGAGAAAAGGATATGAGAAGCTGATCTGACTTTCTGAACTGTTTTGTTCTGTGAAGATAAAAACGGAGTTGTCTGTGCACATCGGGAAGATGAAGCATATATTCTCCTTTATTAGAAAAGTTTGGGAGGGAGGTGGTAACTGAATGAACTAATTAATGCTATTTTCAGACATCACTTTAAGAAAGGAGGGGTTAGTCTGCAGAGTAATCATATCTTTGTGGAAAACGATGTAAGGAAACTTAGCTGAAATAATCTGGAGTTCAGAAATAATTTTTGCTAAAGTTATAGCTATAAAAAGACAATTTTCCATGAAAGAAATTTCAGATCACATTTGTCAGACGATTCAAAAGGCTTCTGAGTTAATCCTTGAAGAACCACAGTAAGGTCCCAAGGAGGGGTGGGTCTTTTATCGGGGTCTGAGAAGAAAAAAGACATTCATGAATGATTTACACGCTCTGGGAAGAGGCCAGAGGAGTACATTTATTTCCTGAATGAAAATTTGAAATTGCTGCCAACTGAAGTTTAATTGTTGAAAAACTTGTCCCTTCTTTAAAAAGAGAGGTTAGAAAAAGAAGAATGTCTGAAAAAGAGATGATATTCTGGCTAGAAGCCCAAACAGAAAATCTCTTCCATTTGCTTCTGTAGACTTTTTTGGTAGAAGCTTTCTGGGAGGCCAAAATAATACCACAAACTGGGGAAGAAAGCCTGGACTGTTACTGGACGTGGAGAAACCATACTGTTAGTTTGAGGGTGTGGAAATTGGGATGTTGAATTCTTGATGGATGAGAGATAAGATACTGAGCAGGCTCTAGTATCGATTGCAGACACTGTAAGTGAGACCATAGGAAGGGGACATACACTTGCCGGGGCCAGAAAGAGGCAATGAGGATAACAGTGTTCTTCAGCCGGTTTGCTTTCTGTAAGAATTTTGGAATTGGTGGAAGAGGAAGGTAGGCATAAATGAGACCCAGGGCCAATTGTGAATCAGGGCTTCCTTCGATGACTCCTCCTGAGGAGTGAGAATCACAATGAATTACTTGTTGGAAAGGGTGGTGGCAAAAGGTTGCAGCAAGGTCAGCCTCAATGCCTGAAAATCATATTCGCTACCAACTGATTGACTTAGAGGCCACTAGTGAGGCATCAGAATAATCTGCTTAAACTGTCCATTAGTATGTTGGTTTTCTCCGGGATGCGTGTTGCAATAAGAAAGCGGTCTGATGAGATCACCCATTGCCAAACCCTCATGGTCTCTCTGCATAAGGGTTAAAATTGGGTTCTTCCTTGCATGTGGATATACCAGACTACAGACATGCTGTCCATCTGAACTGCAATAGGCCCAGAGGAAGAGGATCTTGAAAGGCCTGCAAGCCCTAGAAGGACTGCTCATCTCTAGAACACCGATGTGCTAATTTGTCTCTAGAGGGGACCACATGTCTTGGACCGTCCTTCCCAAAGAAATGCCCCACCCACCCCAGTTGGGAGGCGTCTGTGGTCACTGTGGCAACTGGGGATAGAAGAACATAGGGTCTGCCCAGAACTAGGTCAGGCTGAATCTACCAAAAAATGTGTTGCTTCCAAACCGGGGTGAGTTTTATAGGAAAGGATAGGGGTTGTCAAAGAATGGACCATTGAACAGCCAAAGTCCACTAGAGAATTCGCATAAAGAAGCATGCTAATGAAACCAGCAGTATGGCCACTGCCACTGACCCAAGAGCTCCCAGCATTAATCTTGCTGTAAGAGAAGGTTGGAAAAGTATAGTCTGAACTTGAAGTCTGAAGGACATAATGCAGTGGCGGGGTAAAGAAGATATCCGAGGTGAATTGTTCAAATAGAGTCCCTATGAACACCAGGCTCTGTACTGGGACTAATTTTGATGTGGTAAGATTTAACTCATTCACTCCAATAGAGCTCAGGAAGTCTGCACTGTACCTTCCGATGGGTGGAGCCTAAGCCTTCTGATAGAATCAAATTATGTCCTCACATTGCAAACAAATGTTCATATCTCTGGAACTGTAGGGGTTATGAAAGAAGCATAAATGGCAAACTCTTCAGCACAAACTATTTTTGTAGTGGTAGTATTCCTTAGGTTCTAGGTCTTAAACCAAATTGTATAAATCACAGTAAACACGGCAACTATTACATTTTTAATACTTTGTAAACAACTTACAATATCTCTGCAACTATTCAAGTTATACACATACTGTCAGCAGCATTTTATTCAGTAGCTGAGAGCTTTCATATGAGGCTAAGGAGTTGTTTGTGTTACTTGGTTGTTGAGATATTTAAAAAAATGTGAAAATTATATTTATATAAATTAATATGATAAAAACAACAGTTAATATCTATTTACTTGCACTAGACAGATGTCAATTATTACTGCAGTTGAGTATGTCATTGTGCAAGCTTTAAGATGAATTATTTCAAAACCTTGTACACAGTATAGTTTTGGAATTATTTATGCAAATATGAACAAGAATTATTTGACGCCTACAGGCGTCAGTAGGAGTTAACTGCAGATGCACCAGGAGGCATCACTCAGATGTAATGAGTTAACGAGTCACCCAAGATGCTGCAAATCTAGAAGAAATAGTCCCCGACTTCTAGAAGTTGATGCTTGGATGGGGTGGTGAGAAACACCTGGAATCCATTGAGCCTCAAGTGAGCTGCTACTACTGCCATGCATTTGGTAAACACCCTAGGGGCTGTGATGAGTCCAAAGGTCAGAGCTCTGAAATGGTAATGACTGGTTCCCAACTGAAAGCGTAGCTATCTCCTGGATTGCCTGCCTATTTTTATGTGATAGTATGTATCTTGGAGATCTATGGAACACATTTAATCGTCCTTGTGCAGAAAAGGTAGAATGGACTGGAATGTGACCATTTGGAACTTCGTCTTCTTTACATACTGGTTCAACTTGTTCGGATTCAAAATGGGTCTGAGGTCCCCTGTTTTCTTTGACAATAAAAAGAAGCGCTAGTAAGTTCCGAATCCTATCTGGTCGTGTGGGACCTTTTGGATGACTCTCGGGCTAGTAATGTTAATTTTTTCACTTATTACATTTATATCAGTTTTCTTCCCTATTTAAACATCCTTCTTTCATAATTTCTTTACTATCTTTTAGTTTTTCACTGGACCTTAGGCAATAGTATTTTTCTTCTATGCTATTACCTCTTCTCTCCTACTTCGGTAGTTCTTTCCTATGTACTATTGCTGGCATATTTCCTTCTCTAGCAGCTTTTGTATTTCTTGTGCTGCATCCTTCCTCTGACTGGGTGGAATGTCAGGAAATTTCTTCCTTTGAGAAGGATGAAGGGAAAATGGTATGTAGTAACCTCCAGATATTATTCTTAAATACAAGAATCATTTGTGATATTTTTCCAGGCATCTAGGTGCAAAGAGAACTGTCCTCAGACTGCCTCCATAGCTGAACAGTTGGGCAGCACTTCAGGAGTGCAGAGAAGGCCTGTCAGAAAAGGAATCTCTAAAGCCCTGGTTCTGCAGATTCCCTCTGCCTCTAGGGCAACATCTACCATTAAAGTTTCCTCCTCTGCCTCTGGAGGAATTCTCCACGTGCAAATCCTTGAAAGGCCCCAGAGACTTATGGAACCACATAATTTTATCACTTCGCTGGTTTCTACAGAAAGTCCACTGAGGGGTAGAAAACTTGATTCCCACAACAGACAGAGTCTTTCTTTCGTGTTCACTGCAACTAAGTGAGAGACTTTTTTTTTAAAGGTACCAGAAATAAAGAATACCAACAATGATATTAAAAATTTACATAAAAGGGTAAAGGAAATATACTAACAATAGTACACAGGAAAGTACTGAAGTAGGAGAGAAGAGGCAATAGTACAGAAGAAAAATACTAGTGCCTAACGTTCAGCTAAAAACTAAGAGGGAATAAAGAAATTATGAAAAGATGTTTAAATAGGAAAGAAAATGGATATAAATGTAAGAACAGTGAAAAAATTAACCTTACGAGCCTGAGTGTGGAACCTGCGGCTAACCACAATGATGGCAACTGAGATCTGGGGTTAGTGGGAGTAGCTCACGAGCTGGTTCCAAAGTCTAGTGTATGCGGCCGAGTTGGATTTGAGGATCGGATCCGAACCCATTTGTGAGGAAGAATGAAAAGGACAACATCAGATCATTAACTGTTTAGAGGTGCTGGCTAAGGCTAAAGTATTGCAGAATAAGAGGAATCTTATAGAACAAGAGGAAGAGCAACTGCAGAGTGCTAAAGAGAAATTAAGGGAGTATCTGGATAATATGAATGAGTTTAGTAAGATTGCTGTTAAGCACCTATTTTTTTGATAACTCCAGAGCACAACATTTTTTAACACAACGACTTAGGCAAAAGAAAGCAGAAATGGTTGTCACCAAATTTAGGGAGATTATAACAAGAAAAATAGCCAGAGATCCTGCGTAGAGGCAGAGATATTTCAGAAATTTTATAAAAATTTGTATAAAGCAAAGAAATGTGAAATACAAAAAAAGAGCACAAATAGAAATATTTATGCAAGTCTTCTTAAATATGCCAAGGTTAGAGACAGATGAAGCTCAACGATTAACAGTTAAGATGAGAGAAGTGAAAATTAAAATGGTGATGTATAATCAATCTGCAGGAAAGTCTCCAGGAAGAGATGGTATTTGTGTAGAAGTCTGGAAGTTAGGAGGGAAGAAAGTGATAAATAAAGTACAGTTTTGTACCTACCATAAATGTAGATGTTCGAGTGTATATACTGCTGCAGTCATCACACTTGGGGTTATCCTGCCGTCAGGCGGTCCCGCAGTCAGCCGAATCCCAAAGTGTTGGTCCTGCGTCGGTTGTCGTTGCTTCTTCCCTGACGTCAGTGCGACAGGGGGATAAAAGAGGCAGCCGATGCCATTTTCTTCAGTTTTTCTTGCCCCAGATGTCAGGTGCCCCCAACTAGGAAGGCAATACAAATAACTATGCAAAATTACCTTAGTAGATAAACAACAGTACTAGCTGTTAGCAAATACACCATATAGACATGCATCCAATAGACTGATGTACATGGAGTTATAACTAACACCCTGGTATGTAGAGGGGATGGTGGGAGGGTAACCTGGACTGCAGCAGTATATACACTCGAACATCTACATTTATGGTAGGTACAAAACTGTACTATGTTCATCGTGTTATACTGCTGCAGTCATCACACTCGGGTTAAATCCCAAAGCTATGGATGGGTGGCTGGTACTAAACTGGGTTAGGTGAAGCTAGGATGCCCTGCAGAACTGCAGTGGCAAAACCAGCTCTGGTTTTTGAGTATAATGGAAGGTGGTAGTGCTTGGTAAAGGTGTGCACTGAACTCCAAGTAGCTGCCTCCAGAATGTCCTTGGTTGGAACCCCCTTGAGAAAGGCTGCTGAGGTAGCTGTAGCCCTGGTAGAGTGGGACCTAATATTAACAGGCACTGCTTTGCCATGGTACGAGTAGCAAAAGCGGATGCAATGTGCTATCCATTTGGAGATGGTCTGTTTTGAAATAGCCTTTCCTTGTGAACCTGCAGCATAGGATACAAAGAGTTGGTCAGTTTTTCTGAAGGTCTTTGTCTTATCCAAATAGTAACGTAGTTGTCTGTGAATGTCCAGAGTGAAGGAGTCTTTCTCCTTTATTCTGGGGGTTTTGGATAAAAAGGTGGGTAAATGAATGGTCTGATTCAAAGCCACACTGGATACTACCTTTGGCATGAAGGTAGGGTTAGTACGTAAAGAAACTCTGTCCTGATGGAAAATGATGAAAGGTTCCACTGCCATAAGTGCCTGTAGTTCTGAGACCCTGCATGCTGAGGTGATAGCCAGCAACAGAGCTGTTTTCCATGACAAGTATTGTAGTTCTGCTGAGAAGGCTGGTTCGAAAGGAGGCAGTGTTAATTTTTCTAAAACGAAGTTGAGGTCCCAAGATGGCGTTGGGGGTTTTCTGGGGGTCTTATATTCTTAGCCCCTCTGAGAAACTGCCTTAGTAAAGGGTGTGAGAATATGTGAGGATCCGTATTATATTGAGCTGAAATGGCAGAAGCATGGATCTTAATTGATGAGAAAGAAAGGCCTTTGTGTAGCATCTCAGTTAATTATTGCAGTATTTGAGGAATGTTTGGTATCCAAGGATTCTGGCCTTTAGACTGGTTCCATGCACAAAATCTTTTCCATTTGCCTGAGTAAGTTTTTCTGGTGCTGGGCCTCCTGGCCTCCAAAATGACATTCAGGATGTCCTTTGAGAGAAGTGTTGATTGATAATTCAAGGTACTCTCCATGCAGCTAAATTTAAAGTCCTGAGCTGGCTGTGAAGGATCTGAAAGTTTTGCTGAGTCAACAGAAGTGGGAGTTGAGGTAAGATCCATGGAGGGCTGTGAGTCAAGGTCCTTAGTAATGGGTACCAGTGCTGACGTGGCCAGTCCGGAGCAATGAGGATCATTTGTGGTCTCTCTGATCTCACTTTCAGTAATACCTTGGTCAGGAGAGGTAGTGGTGGGAAGGCATAGACAGTCAATGCTGTCCAACTGAACGATAGGGCATCCACTTTCCAGGCTAGGGAATGATAAGTCCTTGTGCAAAATTTCTGTAGATGGCAATTGTTGGGGGAGGCAAATAGATCTATGTCTGGGCGTCCCCACCTGAGTTATCACTGAAAATACTTGTGGGTGTAGTCTCCACTCGTGAGGATCTGCCAAATTTCTGCTTAATTCGTCTGCCAATATGTTTTCATTTCCTGGCAGGAATTGTGCTTGCAATTGTACTTGGCAAGTCAATGCTGTGTTCCACAAGGTCATTGCCTGTCTGCATAAAGGGTAAGAGTGAGTTCCTCCCTGTTTGTTTATGTACCACATAACTGTGGTGTTGTCTGTCCTTATTAGTAGTTGTCCTGGATGCAAGAGGTCCTTGAAGGCTGTCGGTGCATTTTGCACAGCTAGCATCTCCTTTTGGTTGATGTGTAGGTGCATTTGTTTTGCAGACCATTTGCCCTGTATGCACTGTCCTGCCATGTGTGCTCCCCAGGCGTAGTCTGAAGAATCTGTTGTCATAGTTTGGTTTGCTGGAGGTAAGACAAAAGGAAGACCCTTGTTTATTTGACATGCTTGAGCCCACCATAGGAACTCTTTTTGAAGGCAGGGAATGAGAGGTATACTTGTTTCGAGGCTGTGCCTGTGTTGAGTCCATACACTTTTCAGGTACCATTGTAATTTCCTCATATGCAGCTTTGCATGTGGAATTAGTTGAATGCAGGATGCCATGAACCCCAATGCCTGCAGGATTTTCCTTGCAGTGAGCTGGGTAAAAGTTGCCATCTTTTTGAAGTATTGAGTCAGTTGTTTTTGTTTGTCATGCGTGAGATAAGCCATCTGGGCCATTGTATTTAAGCTGGCACCCAGGAATACTATGTCTTGTGAGGGTATTAGCTTGGATTTCTTTTTGTTTACTGTGTACCCTAGGCAACTTAGCAGCTTTGTTACAAATGCCAGATGCTGTAATAGAATGGCCTTGCTGTCCGCTTGGATCAGGCAGTCATCCAGATATGGATAAATTTGTATTCCTCGTTGTCTGCAGTATGCAATTACTGATGCCAGGCATTTCGTAAATACTCCGGGTGCAGTAGATAAGCCAAAGGGCAATGCAGAGAATTGATAATGCGTTGTACCTGCCAAAAATCTGAGGTATCTTCTGCAATCTTATCTGATAGGAACATGCAGGTATGCCTCTGAGGTCCGACGTTACCAACCAAGGCTCCTTGCCCAGCATGGGAAGAAGCTGCTGTAGTGTGAGCATTTTGAATTTGGGTACCTCCAGGTATGTGTTTAGAATTGAGAGGTCTAAAATGGGTCTCCAGGCTTTGTCCTTTCTTGGTACTAGACATAGTCTTGAGTAAAAACCTTGACCTTGCTCCTTTGTAGGTACCCTTTGAATTGCTTTCATATCCATGAGAGCTGAAATTTGGGTTTGTGCCTCTGCCCATTGGTTTGGAGTCAGATTTGGCATGCCTCTCATCCGTGGTAAAGTGTGGAAATGAAATCTGTAGCCTCGGGTAATAATATCCAGAACCCATTTGTCCTTTGTTATGATGCGCCAATTTTGTGGAAATAGAGACAGTTTTCCTCCCAAAGGTGCTGCTAGGGCAATTTTGCTTGGCAGGCGAAGAGGGAAGTCATTGTGTTTGTTTCCTGAGGGGTTGAGATCTTTCGTCTCCACCTCTTTGAGTTGATGTATGCCATTGTCTAGGCCTGAAAGAACCTTGTGGCTGTCCTCTGCCCCTTGGGCGTCTGTACCTACCCCTTTGGGGTCTGTCTGATGCAGGAAAGGACCAGTTATTTGATGGCCAGTTTCTGCTGAAACGGGGAGGTTGTACCTGTAAAAAATCTTGAACTGTTTGCATAGATTTTGCCTTTTCTTCCATTTTCTTTAAAACTTCCTCTGCTTTGACACCAAATAATATATCTTTCTGCAATGGAGCATCCAATAACTTGGCTTTGACATGTTCTGGTAAGGCTTGCTCGTTTAGCCAAGCATGTCTACGTATTACAGATCCTGTGACAGCTGCTCTACAGGAGGCTTCCAATGAATCAAAACCACACTGTAAGGTATGCTTTCCCACCTGTTCTGCTGCATGCAGCAAATCCTGCATCTCTTTGAAATCAGGTTGATCTGTTTGAGGGATAATTTTCTGCTTTAACTGTGTAATCAAGTACTGCTGGTATTTTAGCATGTGGAATTGGCAGTTCAAGGCCCTCATGGCCAAAGTGGCAGACGTATACACTTTCTTCCCCCATCTTTCTAATGCGATGGAATCTCTCTCAGAAGGTAGTGGATTCTGAGCAGTAGAGGCCTTAACCCCTTTAGGACCCTGGGAAATGGCTTTGAGGTCTGCAACAGGACTTTTATAAAGAAACTTATGAGAGTCAGGGACTCGGTAGTATCTGCCTGGTTTAGCTGGTGCAGGAGGTAAGGAATCTGGGTTTAGACTAGATTCGGTGTAAACATCATCCAAAATGTCTAAAACTGGAGGAATTGCAAGGGGTCTATGCTGTGGAAGAAGAAGAAACTCACGGAGTCTTTTCTTAGAGTCAGAGTAATCTTGGCCTTCCCAGTGGAAGTGTATCCTCATGGTGTGTAAAGTTTCCCCAAAAGAGTAGTCTTCAGGGGGGGAGACAGAGGGAATGGACTCCTTAGCATCTGAGTCTTCATAAGGAGGGAAGGAATAATCCTGGTCCTCAGAGTTAGCTGAGGAAATGGATGCTTGGTCAGAGGAAGGATAATCCTCCTCCAGTCTAGGCCTTTTGTCAAGAGGGGGTTGTGAACCCCTGATAAGGGTAATTAAATCCTCAGCCATCTTAAGCATCTGTTTTTTAGGCATAGGGGCCTGTGGGGGTGTCTGTGGACCCGGTTTCCCAACCTTTAAGGGGGCTTTAAGTTTAGCATAAGACTTAATAGAGATAGTTGTCGGTTTGAAGACACCTTCAGAAACCGAAAACCTGTCCAAAATCTCGGGATCACCGTCAGGGTTGGCGTCCAAGGGTTGGGATGGAACCGGCTCCTGAGGCCCAGCTGATTCGGTCTGGGAGGCCGTCAGAATTTCTAAATCAACGGTAGTCAGGTGCTGCGTAGGCGCCTCGCTGAAAACCAGAGAACCGGCGGCAGGCCTTGCTGAGGCCTCAGTATCTGGTCTTGGCCTTGGTTGCCTGTCCTTATCCTTGCGTTTTTTTAAACATTGCTGATGTCGGTTGCTCCGACGACATGCTATAGTCAAATTTTCTGCCAAAATAATGTCGGGCGAAATCTGCCAACGCTTGATTGTACGTTTGTTGAACCTAGCACAAAACCGACAACCAGAGACGTCGTGGTCTGGGCCTAGGCAAAGAATACAATAAGAATGAAAGTCCTTATGAGGTATTTGCTTCCCACAAGAAATGCAATTATTAACTTTGTCTGACATCGGTCTGAGGCAAGAAAAGTTTCCCCAACGGGGTACTTAGCTTTAGAGAAGACTTCGGGCTGAAATTCAATTCGAAAATCTCAGGAGCTGGCCAACCGGCACTTGTGAACTGCTTCTGCTTCGGGCACCGCGCGGCAAGAAAGACTGAAGAAAATGGCGTCGGCTGCCTCTTTTATCCCCCTGTCACACTGACGTCAGGGAAGAAGCGACGACAACCGACGCAGGACCAAGACTTTGGGATTCGGCCGACTGCGGGACCGCCTGATGGCAGGATAACCCCAAGTGTGATGACTGCAGCAGTATAACACGATGAACATCTGGAGGATTTTGTTTAACAGTATTTTAAAAGGAGGGGAAGCACCAACATTTTGGAAGAATGTTGTGGTTGCTGTAACACCTAAAGTGGTAAAGACCCTCCAAACCCAGTTTTGTATAGACCCATTTCAAACTTTGAACCATGACTATAAAGTGTTTGTCTATACTAGCTAAAAACTGATAGCTGTGGATCAATGTAGTTTTGTGGACAGGAGGCAAAACATTTGACAACATTAGTAGACTAGTGATACTCCAGAGGGAAGAAGAATGTAAGAAAATACCACTGTTGTTAGTGGATCTTGATGCAGAGAAAGCATTTATCATAGTAAGTTGGGATTTTATGAGTCCAGCAACGGAAGCATTTACATTCACTGACACAATAAGGTTAACGAGGAGAATATATGGAGGATTAGAGGCAAGAATTAAAGTGCAAGGGTTCATCTCTGATAAGTTTTGTTTGAACAGAGGAACTGGGCAGGGGTATCCTCTTCCCCCTTTATTTGCTTTATATTTACAGCCAATGGCAAACAAAATAAGGGACTCAGAAATTCTATATCTGGTATGGTAATGAAGAAAAGTTGGCTTTATTTGCAGATATGTTGTACCTTACAAGTCTAGTGTTGTGGAGCATTTTGAGACAGTTTCAAGTTTTTTTGAGATACAACATTAATGGAGATGAAACAAAGGCAATAGTCAAATTATGTACACACACTTGAACTGGTTCACCAATACTCATATTTATGGCGACACGATAAGATAAGTATTTAGGATTATGGCAGCTAAGGATATGTGGGATGAGACTAAACAAAAGATAATACAAAAATTGAAAAACTGGAAGTTCTTGTTTATGGGTATGGGTATGGATAGTAAGATACAATCAGTGAAAATGTTTTTAGTCGCTTTAGTTTTATACACGGGTCAGGCATTTTTTTTTTTTTTATTATTAACCAGCAAGGAAATTGTGGACAATAATTACTAAACAGTTAAAGGAATTTATCTGGGAGGGGAAGAGGGTAAAGATAAGTGGGTAAGTTAATCCTTCTGATAGGACAAGGTGGTTTAGGATTTACTTGAGTTGGAGAGATTTCAGAGCTACACAATTAAGGCCAATATACACAGCACAAGCAGAAAGTAATAATTCAAAGTGGAAGGGGATGACAATGAAGAATAGAAAAATTCAAGAAATAAGGTGTGTTTTTTTTGGATACAGATCCTTAATGGGAATAACAGCAGCCATATAGAGTATTATATTCATAAAGTCTTCTTTTTCTTTCGGCTGTTCCCATTAGGGGTCACCACAGCGGATCATCTGTTTCCATTTCTTCCAGTTCTCTGCATCTTGCTCTGTCACACCAACCTCCTGCATGTCCTCTCTCACCACATCCATAAACCTTATCTTAGTCCTTCCTCTTTTCCTGTTACCTGGCAGCTTCGTCCTTTTCCCAATATACCCAGCATCCCTCCTAGGCACATGTCCAAACCAATACAATCTCGCCTCTCTGGCTTTGTCTCCAAACTGTCCAACCTGGGCTGACCCTCTGATATACTTATTCCTATTCCTGTCTACCCTCGTCACACTGAGTGCAAATCTTAACATCTTTAACTCTGCCACATCCAGCTCTGACTCCTGCCTTTTTGTCAATGCCACTGTCTCCAACCCGTATACATAGCTGGTCTCACTAACCTCTTGTAGACCTTCCCTTTCACTCTTACTGGTATTAGTCCATCACAAATCACTCCTGACACTCTCCTCCACCCACTCCACCCTACCTGTACTCTTCTTCACCTCTCTTCCACAATCGCCATTACTCTGAACTGTTGATCCCAAGTATTTAAACTCATCCACCTTCGCGCCAGCTCTACTCCCTGCATCCTCACCATTCTTCTATCCTCCCTCTCATTCACACACATATATTCTCTGTCTTAGTCCTGCTGACCTTCATTCCTCTCCTCTAGAGCATATCTCCACCTCTGTAGGGTCTCCTCAACCTGCTCCCTACTCACAAAACATAACACAATGTCATCTGCAAACATCATAGTCCATGGGGACTCCTGTCTGATCTCGTCTGTCAACCTGTCCATCACCACTGCAAACAAGAAAGGGCTCAGAGCTGATCCTTGATGTAATCCCACCTCCACCTTAAACGCATCTGTCACTCCCACTGCAGATATCACCACTGTCACACTACCCTTGTACATATCCTGTACCACTCTTACATACTTCTCTGCCACTCCCAACTTCCCCATACAATACCACAACTCCGCTATAGGCACCCTGTCATATGCTTTCTCTAAGTCCACAAAGGCACAATGCAACTCCTTCTGACCTTCTCTGTATTTTTCCATCAACACTCTTAAGGCAAACATCGCATCTGTAGTGCTCTTTCCTGGCATGAAGACATACTGCTGATCACTAATCATCACCTCCCTTCTGAACCTAGCTTCTACTACTCTGACCCATACTTTCATGCTCTGACTGATCAATTTAATCCTTCTGTAGTTACTACAGCTCTGCACATCACCCTTACTCTTAAAAATCGGTACCAAAACACTTCCTCCACTCCTCAGGCATCCTCTCACTTTCCAAGATTTCATTAAACAATCTGGTTAAAAATTCCACTGCAATTTCTCCTAAACACCTCCAAGCTTCCACAGGTATGTCATCTGGACCAACAGCCTTTCCATTCTTCATCCTCTTCATAGCTATCCTTATCTCTTCCTTGCTAATCTGTTGCACTCCCTGATTCACTATCCCCACATCATCCAACCTTCTCTCTCTCTCATTCTCTTCATTCATCAGCCCCTCAAAGTACTCTTTCCATCTGTTCAACACACTCTCCTTGCTTGTGAGTATGTTTCCCTCATTATCCTTTATCACCCTTACCTGCTGCACCATCTTTCCTAGCTCGGTCCCTCTGTCTAGCCAATCGGTACAGGTCCTTTTCTCCCCCCTTAGTATCTACCCTTTCATACAACTCTCCATACGCCTTATCCTTAGCCTTTGCCACCTCTCTCTCTGCCATGCACCTCATTTCCTTATACTCCTGTCTGCTATATCTCTCGGACAATCCTACTTCTTCGCCAGCCTCTTTCTCTGTATACTCTCCTATACTTCATCATTTCTCCGCCAGGTCTCCTTGTCCTCCTTCCTCTGTCCAGATGTCACACCAAGCACCTTTCTAGCAGTCTCCCTTACTAGCTCTGCTGTAGTTACACAGCTGTTAGGTAACTGCTCACTGCCAGCCAGTGCCCATCTTAACTCTTCTCTGAACTCCACCTCACAATAACCCTTTTTCAATTTCCACCATTTGATCCTTGGTACTGCCATCACTCTCCTCCTCCTCTTCTTGATCATCGTCATTCTACAGACCACCATTCTATGCTGCCTAACTACACTTTCCCCCATTACCACTTTACAGTCTCTAATCTCCTTCAAACTGGCCCTCCTGCATATGATATAATCCACCTGTGTGCATCTCCCTCCACTCTTGTATGTCACCCTATGCTCCTCCCTCTTGTTAAAATACGTATTCACCACAGCCATGTCCATCCTTTTTGCAAAATCCACTACCATCTGACCTTCTGCATTCCTTTCCTTAACACCATACCTACCCCATCACTTCCTCATCCCCTCTGTTCCCTTCACCAACATGCCCATTTAAATCTGCTCCGATCACCACTCTCTCACTCTTGGGTACAGTCACCACCACTTCATCCAACTCACTCCAAACTTTTTCTTTCTCATCCATCGCACACCCAACTTGCGGAGCATATGCACTAACAACATTCATCATTACACCATCAATTTCCAGCTTCATAAACATCACTGACACTCTTCACCTCCAAAACAGTCTCAGCATACTGTTCCTTCAGGATAACCCCTACCCCATTTCTCCTCCCAATCCACATCATGATAGAACAATTTGAACCCGCCTCCAATACACCTGGCCTTACTTCCCTTCCACCTTGTCTCTTGCACACACAATATATCAATCTTCCTTCTGTCCATCATATCAGCTGGCTCTCTCCCTATACCAGTCATACTGCCAACATTCAAAGTTCCTACCCTCACTACCACACTCCTAACCCTTCTCCTCTCTTCCTGCAGTCGGGCATGCTTTCTCCCTCTTCTTCTCCTTCTCCTCCTCCTTCGGCAAACAGTAGCCCAATTTCCGCCAGCACCCTGTTGGCTAACAGTACTGGTGGCAGTCATCATTAACCAGGGCCTCGACCGATTCGGTATGTAAATCTGTATTGTTTTCCTATATTACATTATATTCATAAAGTAGTAGAAAGTATTTTTAGAACAAAGGCAACATGAGAACAGAGATTTGGCTGACAGGGATGACCATAAGGATTGGTACAGAGAAATAGGCAAGAGGGAGCAGGAAATTACTGGAGAAAACTGGCAAAGGAACCAATATACTGGGAGCAACAACTAGAGTGGGAAATATAACAGAATAGGATGAGGTCAAGAAGACATTTAGACTGCTGGGGAGAGACTGCCTTATTTATCAAGGATTGATATCGAAGTACAGACAAAGAGAAAAAGACAGGGGAATCCTAAGTGAAAGACCTGCTCTGGTAGAATTTTTAGTTGAATCTAGAACAGAAGCTGCTGTTAAAAAAGGGATAAGTACAGCATTATAAAATATTGCATGATAACTTTAAGAATTAATGAGAGGAGATTAAAAAAGATTGGGGAAAGAGACTGGACAAACAATTTACTAGGGAATAATGGGAGGACGTACGTATGCTACCAAGTATGCAGTACAGAAAGTCTAGAAGGTTTAGGATTTTTTTCTTGAAAGTGTTTGCATTGGTATTTTTATACCCTGAGCAGACATCAATTATTCAGATAAGTAGCAAATGTTGAGGTGTGATGGGGAACAAAGAGGTAACTGGGAACATATGTTTTGGGAGTGTAATGAGTTGGCAGATTTTAAAAATCACCTACAGTGTACTCAGTCAGAAATGCTGGGTGAGCAAAGGGAAGTAACTAAGAAAATCCTCTTGAGCCAAGACACAGGATCTGAATTGCCTAGACATAGTAAGGCTTTATTATGCTTAATTCTGGTGGCAGCCAAAAAAGCAATTACTAGAAAATGGAAATCAAAGTGCAAACGAACTGCATTTAAAGTACTGAATGTTTTAAAAGACGATAAAAGAAATGGAAGTGGGATCTTTAGAAAAGGGAAGGAGGAAATTACATAGAAATAAATGGAAATTGTGGGAACAATTCATGCAGAATAATATTCTAGAGGAGGAGTGATGCTTAAGGGAAGGCAGGAATAGAGCAATTTATGTAATGTTGGACTGTGGACAGTTTTTTTTTTTTTTTTTTTTTAAAGTACAGTTGTGTAAAATCTTACCATCACAGTAAATGCCCTCTTCACTGTTGTAGTATTCATAACAGAAGGGATCTACTGCCAAGGACATCACAATGTCTGGCCAGTATACCAAAGCCTTTAGTACTTACAGGCATAGTATATCACACACACTATGCTCCCCAGGCAAGGCGTAGGGCATAAAAGTGATGTACGGATGCACATTCTTAGAAGTGAAAAAGCCTCAGGAGGAAGGGAATGTCCCTAGGGACAAGGAAGAACATGTGCATCCAGAAGAAGAAGAGATACAAGACCCATGGCCAGGAGGGCAGCAGCTAATACTGCAACAATGAAGAGAAGTACATAACTTATGGTAAGATTTTACATAACTGTACTATATCCTTCCATATCACTGTTGCAGTATTCATAACAGAAGGGAGAATACAAAAGCTCAAGAGGAAACCTAGGAGGAAGATGGCAATGAAGAGCCCTCTAGAAACCCGTGCAGGATAGCCCTGGCAAAGTCAGCTCTAGAAATAACATCCAACTTATAAAGGTTAGTGAAGATGTGGACAGAAGACCAAACAGCAGCCTCAAGGATGGAATTGGCATTTGGCCCCTTGAAAATAAGAAAGCTTACCAAAGCTTACCCAATCTGGAAAGAAGTATGAGGTGGCTCCTGGAGCTCCTTGAAAATGGTCCTGGCTAAGCCTACACTGGACCTACAGAAGGAATCCAGTTTGTAGTGCTTCATAAATCTATCGACAGAGGACCAAGTAGCTGTCCCTAAAATACTTATTTGAGTCCACCACTTTCCATTATGCCATTAAAGAAGTTAAGGCCCTGGTAGAATAGGCCCTAACCCTACTTGAAATGGCTTTGCCTTGGTGGAAGTAACAAAACTCAACAGCATAGCACAACCATCTAGAAATTGTCTGTTTAGACACAGGCTGGCCTTTCTTAAATCCCAGAATATGAAATAAGTAGCTGGTCAGCTTTCCTGAAGGATTTGGATCTGTCAGAGTAATGCCAGAGTTACTTGTAAACAACCACGGTATGAAGAATCTGTTCTCTCATTTTTTTTGGCACTGGATAAAAAATGGGAGAGTGATGACTTATAGCCCGATCAAAGACAAACTCAGACAGCATTAATTTGCAATTTGTCTGCAGAGTGACCCTATCGCTATGGAAAACCAGACAGGGTTCCCACACTGACAGCTTGTAACTCAGATAGTCACCTTGCAGATGTCAGAGCAACAAGCAGAATAGTTTTCCAAGCAATGAACCTCAAATCAGCACACAAGAATTCCCTGTCAAAAGATTAAATACTCTGTAAAACTGCATAAAATCTAAGCAAATCAAATGTACGCAGAAGCATTCACCTAAAATCTATTATTCTCCAGGAAAACAATACTTACCAACAGTCCAGAAACACTTTAAAAAAACAAGAAATATTCAAATATAGCCACAGGGCATTAAATGACAGCAAAATCCTACAAAACAGTCCCTAGAAAGAGTGCAACAGTAATTAAGGAATGTCTACCAACATGTCTAAAAAGGAAAAGACAGTATACTTAAAGTGACATATCACTACTTACCATAAAAAAAGTAAAAACATTAAAAATATTCAAAATGTCATTTGTGTGTGTGGAAAGGGCTCCTGAAGGGGTTGTACCTGTCTAACATAAGCCTTGGCAGACTGCTGCACAGGAGATGTCTCAGACATGCATCTGCATAAAAAGGCATCAAAGTACTTAAGATTTTTTAATCACCATGGCTGCTTTTATGCTTCCCTCCAAAAGGTATCAACCGACGGGCAAACCAGAGTGACCATGCACAAGAGGTGTGGGGTCAGAGCTTTGGGAAGCTTTCTGGGTGCTGTATCCATGGAAGGATATAATCCATAGACTTCTGCAGCAGTGAGAAATTCTGTATTATACAGCTAAATTGTTTGCTTAGATATCTGTTGTGTATATATATATATATATATATATATATATATATATATATATATATATATATATATATATACATATATATATATATATATATATATATATATATATATATACACATATATATATATATGAGAGAGAGAGAGAGAACATCATTTCCTGCCTTGTCTTTAGCTATATAATTGAGCTAGTGTTGTGTATCCTGTTAATTAACAATCTGCATTCAAACTGGAACCTTAGTCAGAGAGAGAGCCTTACAGAACTATCTGCAAATATATAGAGCTGAGTATACTTTTCTGTGTTATTCTGTATTATAGAGCTAAATTGTTTGCTTAGATATCTGTTGTATATATATATATATATATATATATATATATATATATATATATATATATATATATATATATATATATATATATATATAGAGAGAGAGAGAGAACAGTATATATTTTTTGGCTTTATAATTTGCACATTCCTCACATCTGTGTTGAAACTGTTTTTCCCCACCCCCCCCTTCCAGTTCTTGGTTGTAGTTTAAATTTGGTGGATTTTGCAGTGCCCGCCCCACTGTAGATTTGATCTAAGACACTCCCCCAGGCCCATCTCTTTACTGCATTCTACCTAATTAACCCTTTCTGCACTTGCTTTTAGTCCTTTTTAATTTACTAAAGCAATTATATAAGTCAGCACTAAAAATTAAAAGCACTACACCCTCACTCCCCACTGGCCCTTGTTTTCAATTAAGGAATTCCCAATATTATTCTAGCATGTCCAAAGGTCAGTTGTCAATCTTCTCTCCGGTCCAGCTGGTGAATCTGGGAATCATGAGGCAATGTTATAACTGCCTCATGTACACAGACAGCCCTCTCCTCCTCCCACATAACACAAATACTTGCGAGAGATGCAGCTATTTAGCCAAACTGGAGGCTGAGCTCTCTCAACTCAGGACTGGCAAGACCAGACAGGAGGAGAAGGCAACTACACACACCACAAAACCAGCCTCACATAATGCTACCACTCCACTGAATCAAACACATAAACACACAAAGACATACTCGAGGCTCTGAGTAAAATTTACCTAAACAGCAGAGGCCTCCAAAGCAGACACCCAAACAACTGCTACCTCAAGACACCCCACAAGCAACACATAAACCACAAAAGCAGTGTGCAAAGCAGTCACAGCCCTTAAGGCCAAATACAACACCAAACATACTTGTCATAGGTGACTCCATAGTCAGACACACTGACGTCCCACTCACCAGGCTGAACAAGGAGAGGGTCACAGTAAGCTGCCTATCGGGCGCTAGAATCCACCACATAACACAAGCACTCGGGTCACTCCACGGCAAGTACAAATATGACACAGTCATTGTCCATGCTGGTGTGAGCGACCTGAGACGCACCTCCCTGGACTACATGAAAAGAGACATAGAGGAGCTCTCTGATTATGTAGCCCAGGCAGGTATGACCTAACCCTGAGCAGTATCCTTCCTTCACCAAGAATGATGCCACAATATAGAGACAAGATGATCAGCTTTAACAATTGGCTTAATGTCTGGTGTCATTCAAAGGGGATCCAGTGTCTGTCTGCCTGGGATGACATGCTTGACAAGCCACGCTGCTCAAGGGACGGCTTGCACCTGTCACCCTGGGATTCCGGATATTGGCTAAGGCTCTTGCCACCCCATAGTGCCTTTTTAGGCAAGGCTCAAATTCTAAACCTACCACCCTAGAAAACAAAATGGGAAGAAACTGAGGGTAATGCTGCTCAATGCCAGAAGTCTAAATCTCAAAATGCACGCACTCGAGGCCCTTCTCAGTATGGAGAACATCAATGTCTGTGCTGTAACTGAAACCTGGTCCAAGGCTCCTGAGAGCACCTCGGCACTATTAGGTTTTACCTCATATCATGCGTTCCGGCCCCAAAACCCGGACCACACCACAAAAGGAGGGGGTGTATCCATATTCATAAAGGATACCCACACCTCCAGGTTGGTGGCAACTCACGAAGCTTCGGAAACCATCCAGGTGCAACTAACCATAGGCAAAACTGCTCTACAAATTGTAGCATGCTACAGGCCACCCTCTCAAACTCAGGAACCCCACACAGCCTTCCTGAAGACACTGGAGGGTATAAATGTATCTCCAAACACCATCATATTGGGTGACTTCAACTACCCGAATATAGACTGGGAACATTACTCAAGCCCTAACTTTCTAGCCCAACGGTTCCTGGAGTTCATAAATTCAAATGCCATGGAACAGCTAGTCACTGTTCCCACGAGAGGAGAAAATATACTAGATCTCATTGTCACAAACATGGGGACAAAATGCTCCACACCGGAAGTATATCCCTCATTGGTGAGATCTGATCATAAACTAATCTCACTGGAAATCCACATCCCGCACCCACCCCAAACAAAAAAGACCATAGTGAAGAACTTCTCTAAAGCAAACTTCACACTACTCAAGACTGGTGTGGTATCCTTCAAGGCCCCTGAGCCAGTGGAAACCACAACCCAAGCTGCGGAAGCCCTTACAAATGCCTTCTATGAACACCTCCAGGACTGCATGGATCAGGCAATCCCAAATAAAACCAAGACTCTTTCCACAAAGGGCAAACGTCCAGTCTGGTGGACCCCAGCCATTAACAAACTTTACAATAAGAGGAGAAAGCTATTACATGATAGAACAAAATCCATAAAAGGGAAGTCACCCCTGATCATTATTAGTAAAAAAATACGAGCACTCATAAAATCAACTAAGGCCAATTTTGAGAGAAAAATTGCCATGGATTCAAAGGACAATCATAAGGCCTTTTTCAGCTATGTTAGGAACCTGGGTGGAAACTCCCAGATATGCTCAGAATTAGTCCAAAATGATACAAAAATCACTGAACCCACAGACATTGCCAACATACTGGCAGACAGGTTCAGTGCAAACTTCACCCCCCTCTCCCCACCTAAAGGAGAGATAACTATCCCAGCTGAGTGTAGCCTCCCGGACATCTCAAATGCGCAGGTGAAAGCTGCTCTCTCTAAAGCTAAAAACACAGCATCAATGGGACCGGATGGTGTCCCCGGCTGTGTGCTACATGAGCTAAATGAGGAATTAAACCCACACATAAGGCAGCTGTTTAATCTCAGCCTTACCACAGGATACGTGCCCAAGGAGTGGCGTACGGCAACTGTGGTCCCACTCCACAAAGGCTGCACCTCTACGGACCCTGGTAATTACCACCCCATAAGCTTAACAAGTCTAGTCTGCAAAGCTATGGAGAGGATCATAATGGAGCTCATAAACAAAGATATAGGGGACTTGCAGACATTGGACCCGACCCAGTTTGGCTTTGTCAAGGGAAGATCATGCCTTTTGAACTTGGTCGACTTCTTCGAAACAGTCACCAAGGCCATTGATGAGGGAAAGGCAGTCCATACAGCCTACCTTGACCTTGCAAAGGCTTTCGACACAATACCCCACTCGGGTATTGTAGAAAAACTTACCAGCTTAAATGTAAACCCATATGTCACAAGATGGGTTGCAAACTGGCTTAAGGACAGAACCCACAGGGTTAGAGTTGCTGGCGCTGTGTCAGACTCCAAGCCGGTCACAAGTGGTGTCCCACAGGGCTCGGTCCTTGGCCCCTATTGTTTGGCATCTACTTCTCAGAAGTACAGGCCAACATGGGAGGACTTTGGCTGACAAAGTTTGCAGACGACTGCAAACTGGGCCATAGTGGAAAGTGCATCGGACACGGATATCCTTCAGAAGGGACTCACGGAAACAGATAGCTGGTGCCAGAGCCATGGCCTGAAGTTAAACGCCAAAAATGTATAGTCATACCCTTCGGGAAAAACAAGGTAACCCCAAGCTACCATATAGGTGGCAATCCACTAAGCACAGAAGAGGTTATCAGGGACCTGGGGACCCAGGTTGACAGTGGCCTTTCTTTTGACACTCACATTGCTAAAGTGGTTAGAAAGATCTTCTACATTGCCCACCTGATCATGAAGGGATTCACATCCAGATCTAGTGAGGTCATTGTTCCCCTGTACTCTTCACTTATCAGACCAATGATAGAGTACAATGCCCCATTCGGGATGTATCTCACCCGACATCTGCAGCAATTGGAGAGACCCCAAAAGTTCCTCACCAAAAGGATAAAGGGACTCCAAAATCTGTCATATGCTGCCAGATTGAAGAAACTCCAGCTCTATTCAGTCGCATACCATCTGCTCAGAGGTGACATGTGCCTGACATACAAGGCCATGTCCAACCCGGAATTAATGGACATGCTCCACCTCAAAAAATCCAAATCCACCAAAACAACTAGAGCAAGCGACTTAAACCTTAGCACGGATATAAATAGGACGTGCTGGAGGGATAGATTTATCACTCAGAGACTCCCTATGCTGTGGAATAAAATCCCGGTCCATGTGAGGCAGAGCACCTCGCTGACTCTGTTCAAGAGAAATCTAGACCTGTGGATGGGAGATCGTAGGTTTACCCCGGGAATCATCTCTGTGTCACTGCTGGACAGAGGCACAACAAACTAATGGGCACAGTATTTTTTCATATAAGGGGTGGCGTAAGCCACAAAAATTTGGGCTAGGCTTATAAATGCCTTAGGGCAGATAGCCTAGTATAAACCTATGAACCTATAATTACATTTTTTCAAACTGTGTGTGGACTAATATTGCTACATATTCAAGTGTGCCAGCTTGCACTGCATGAGAATTGTATTTACTACTGCTTTTGCTACTTTTCTAAAAAAAAAAAAAAAAAAAAAAAAAAAAAAAAAATTCATCTGGTTTTACTGTACTTGTATTTCTTCCTAGTTTATTTTGCTTTTGCATCATCTTAAAAGTACACAATTGTATTTATTACTGCTTGGTGTAACTCATTCTAAGCCTTTTAGTTTCAACACTTGGGCTTCATACCAGTTGTTTTACATTGAGAGGGTTTGTGGTCTGCACTACAGTGGCAGAACAGGTAGCTTACATCCTTCTAAGTTGGGAACTGCTGATTGAGGGCTCAGTGTCTTATTCTAAAAGTGTATTAATTCTGGTTTAAGCACTTGGGCTTTCAGGCCAGTTATTTTACATTAAGAGGGTTCATGGTCTGCACTCTTGTGGGAGGAGAGGCTGGACTCTGCCCTTCTGAGCTGGGAATTTCTGGTTAAATGCTTATAGTGCATGCATATCTGAACTGCTTCTTACTGAAATTGGTACACCTTGTTTGCTGTAGCATAGACTAGATCCAGGCCTGCTGAATCTAGCTTTGTTTGTATAACTTGAGCACTAATCCAGGCATTCTTTAAAGAATTCAATTGTATTTATTACTGCTTGGTAGTAACTTGATTAAAGTGTAGCTATCATTCTAAGTCTTTTGGATTAAGCACTTGGGCTTCAGACCAGTTGTTTTACATTAGGAAGGTTTGTGGCATGCACTGTGGTGGCAGGACAGGTAGCTTTCATCCTTCTAAGTTGGGAACTGCTGATTGAGAGCTCAGTGTATGTTATTCCTAAAGTGTATTAGTTCTGGTTTATGCACTTGGGCTTCAGGCCAGTTATTTTACATTAAGAAGGTTCGTGGTCTGCACTCTTGTGGGAGGAGAGGCTGGACTCTGCCCTTCTAAGCTGGGAATTTCTGGTTAAAGGTTTATATAGTGCCTGCATATTTGAACTGTTTCTTACTGAAATTGGTACACCTTGTTTGCTGTAGCATAGACTAGATCCAGGCCTGCTGAATCTAGCTTTGTTTGTATGCTTGTTGTTTGTTTGCTTGTTATTTCCCTGGAACGCTAATTCCACCTAAAACGCGGCTTCTCAGCGCTTCTGTGGATTCCTAGTGATATCTGCATTGCTTACTGTACTTATTTCCTTGTTTCACTTGAAAGAAAGTTACGGTTTGTTGTTTTTGCATTTAAGTTACCTGTAACACATTGCACTTAAGTTACCTGGCACTTGCTCACTAAAGCAATTATACAAGTCAGCATTAAAAATTAAAAGCACTGCACCCTCACTCCCCATTGGCCCTTGTTTTCAATTATAAAGGAATTCCCAATATTATTCTAGCATGTCCAAAGGTCAGTTGTCAATCTCCTCTCCGGTCCGGCTGGTGAACCTGGGAATCTTGAGGCAATGTTACAACTGCCTCATGTACACAGACAACCCTCTCCTCCTCCCAACAAATTCCAACACATGTGAGAGATGAAACCATATAGCCAAACTGGAGGCTAAACTCTCTCAACTAAGTACTGGCATAACCAGTCAGGAGGAGAAGGAAACCACACTCACTACAATTCCAGTCTCACAGACCTACCACGACAGCAAACCAAACACATAATCACACAAAAACATACTCGGAGGCTCTAAATAAAGATCTGCCTAAGCAGCAGAGACATCCAAAGCAGACACCCAAGCAACCGCTACCCCAAAACAAAACACGTGCAACACATATCTCACAAAGCCAGTGTGCCGAACAGTCACAGCCCTTAAGGCTAAACAACACACCTGATACACTTGTAATAGGTGACTCTATAGTCAGGCACACTGACGTCCCACTCACCAGGCTGAACAAGGAGAAGGTCACGGTGAGCAGCGTGTCAGGAGCTAGGATCCGCCACATAACACAAGCACTCAGGTCACTCCAAGGCAATTACAAATATGACTCAGTCATTGTCCATGCTGGTGTGAATGACCTGAGACATACCTCCCTGGACTACATGAAAAGAGACATAGAGGAGCTCTCTGAGCATGTAGCCCAGGCCGGTATGACCCTGACCTTGAGTAGCATCTTACCCTCACCAAGAATGATGCCACAATATGAAGACAAGATGATCAATTTCAACAATTGGCTTAAGTACTGGTGTCATTCAAAGGGGATCCAATGCCTGTCAGCCTGGGATGATATGCTCGACAAGCCACGATGCTTCGCTAGGGACGGCTTGCACCTGTCACCCCTGGGCTTTCGGATATTGGCAAAGGCTCTTGCTACCCCCATAGTGCCTTTTTTAGGCAAGGCTCAAAAGACAAACCCACCTCCATAGGTATCACAAGGGATAAGAAACTAAGAGTAATGCTACTAAAAGCCAGAAGTCTAAACCTCAAGATGCACGCACTTGAAACTCTCCTTAGCATGGAGAACATCGATATCTGTGCAGTAACAGAAACCTGGTTTAGGGCTCCCGAGAGCACCCCAGCACTACCAGGTTATACCTCATACCATGCTTTTCGGCCCCAAAACTTGGGCCGAAACACAAAAGGAGGGGGAGTATCGATATTCATCAAAGATACCCACACCTCCAGGTTGGTGGCAAAGCACGAAGCATCAGAGACTATCCATGTGCAACTAACAGTGGGTAAAACTGCCTTCCAGTTTATAGCCTGCTACAGACCACCCTCCCAAACACAGGAACCCCACTCGGTCTTCCTGAGAACACTGGAAAATATGAAGGTCTCTCCAAACACCATTATATTGGGCGACTTCAACTACCCAAACATAGACTGGGAGCATTACTCTAGCTCCAACACCCTAGCCCAAAGGTTCCTAGAATTCATAAACTCAAATGCTATGAACAACTTGTTACCACTCCCACAAGAGGGGAAAACATACTGGACCTGATCATCACCAACATGGGGACTCTATGCTCCAGACCAGAAGTGTATCCCTCACTGGTAAAATCAGACCATAAACTGATCTCACTGGATATTCACATCCCGACCCCACCCCTTGCCCAGAAAACCACAGTGAAAAACTTCTCTAAAGCAAATTTCACACTCCTCAAAACCGAGGTGGAAACCTTCAAAGCCCCCGGGCCTGTGGAAAATACAGCCCAGACCGCAGAATCCTTTATAAATGCATTCTATGAACACCTTCAGGAATGCATGGATCATGCAATCCCAAATAAAACCAAGACCCAATCCTCCAAAGGCAGACGTCCTGTCTGGTGGACCCCAGCCATAAACAAACTATACAATAGAAGGAGGAAGCTACTACATGAGAGAGCAAAATCTCAAAAAGGGAAGGCATCGCTGATCAGTATTAGCAAAAAACTAAGGGCACTCATAAAATCGTCTAAGGCCAGCTTCGAGAGAAAAATTGCACAGGACACTAAGGATAATCACAAGGCTTTCTTTAGTTATGTTAGGAACCTGGGTGGGAATTCCCAGATATGCTCAGAATTAGTCCAAAATGACAAAAATACACGAACCCACAGACATTGCCAACATCCTAGCTGACAGGTTCAGCAAACCCCCACCAAAGGGCAAATATCTTTCCCAGCAGAGTGCTGCCCCCCTGACATCTCAGATGCTCAGGTAAGAGCCGCCCTCTCCAAAGCAAAAAACACAGCATCAATTGGACCAGACGGTGTCCCGGGCTGCGTCCTACATGAACTCCAAGAAGAGCTAAACCCAAACATAAAACTACTGTTCAATCTCAGCCTTACTACAGGATATGTACCCAAAGAGTGGCGTACAGCAACAGTGGTCCATCTCCACAAAGGTGGTGCCTCAACGGACCCTGGAAAAGTACAGTTTTGTACCTACCATAAATGTAGATGTTCGAGTGCTAATACAGCTGCAGTCATAACAGATGGGTTTTCCTGCCGTCAGGCGGGTCCTCGGTCGGCCGAATTCCAAAGTCTAGGTCTGGCGTCTGTTGTCGTCGCCTCCTCCCTGACGTCAGTGCGACAGGGGTATAAAAGATCCAGCCGACGCCATTTTCTTCAGTCTTTCTTGCCCCAGATGTCAGGTGCCCCCAAAAGGAAGGCAATACATAAAATTATGTAATAATGCAATGCAATATAATCAAAAAACAGTAGTTGCAAGCAAATACACCATAAAAGAATACCCCTAGAGGGGAAGGAGGGAGGGAAACCTGGACTGCAGCTGTATTAGCACTCGAACATCTACATTTATGGTAGGTACAAAACTGTACTATGTTCATCGTGCATACAGCTGCAGTCATAACAGATGGGTAGAATCCCAAAGCTAAAAAAGGGGTGGTAGGCACTAGGTGGAACCAGGATGCCCTGCAAGACTGCAGTGGCAAAGCCTGCTCTAGATTTGGAGTATAATGGTAAGTGATAGTGCTTGGAGAAGGTATGTATGGAACTCCAAGTGGCTGCTTCCAAAATATCTTTGGTAGGAACCCCCCTGAGGAAAGCTGCAGAGGTAGCTGTGGCCCTTGTGGAGTGAGATCTGATGCCTGCAGGTACAGATTTACCATGAAGAGTAACAAAAGCATATGCAGTGGGCTATCCACTTTGAGATTGTCTGTTTGGAAATAGGCTTCCCTTGAGCTCCTGCAGCATAGGACACAAAGAGTTGCTCTGATTTTCTGAAAGGCTTTGTTCTGTCCAAATAATAACGCAGCTGTCTGTGAATGTCCAAGGAATGTAGCAGTCTTTCCCCTTTGTTTTGATGATTAGGGTAGAAGGTAGATAAGTGGATAGCCTGATTCAAGGCTACCCTGGATACTACCTTTGGCATAAAGGACGGATTGGTTCGTAAGGTAACTCTGTCCTGATGGAAAATGATGAAAGGCTGCACAGCCATGAGGGCTTGTAGTTCCGAAACCCTGCGAGCTGAAGTGATTGCAAGGAGGAAGGCTGTTTTCCAAGACAAGTATTGTAGTTCTGTTGAAGCAGCTGGCTCAAAAGGAGGCAAGGTCAGTTTTTCTAGTATGAAATTGAGGTCCCAAGCAGGTACTGGTTGTTTCCTTGGGGGTTTTATATTCTTAGCCCCTCTGAGGAACTGTCTTAAGAGGGGGTGAGAGAATAAAGGAGGATCAGTGTTGTATTTTGCAGAAATGGCTGAGGCATGGATTTTGATGGAGGAGAATGAAAGTCCATTGCTTAGCATCTCAGCTAGGTACTGTAATATTTGGGGTAAATTTAGTATTCCTGGATTCTGACCCTTTTTCTCATTCCAGGCACAAAACCGTTTCCATTTTGCAGAGTAGGCTTTTCTTGTAGAAGGTCTTCTGGCCTCCAAAATTACATCCTGCACCTCCTTGGAGAGTAGGGCCTGTTGTGAATTTAAGGAATCTTCCATGCGGCTAGATTGAGTGTTTTCAGCTGACTGTGTAGAGTTTTGAAGTTGTGCTGAGTCAGTAGAAGAGGCATTAGAGGCAGGATCCATGGTGGGGAATGTGTCAGGCTTTTCAGGAGTGGGTACCAGTGTTGTCTTGGCCAGTCTGGAGCAATGAGAATCATCTTTGGTCTGTCTGCTCTGGTTTTTAATAGAACTTTGGGCAGCAGAGGGAGAGGTGGAAAGGCATAAACTGTCATTGTTGCCCAACTGAAGGAGAGTGCGTCCACCTTCCAGGCCTGTGGATGACAGGTCCTTGAGCAGAATTTTGCCAATTGGTGATTTCTGTGGGAGGCAAAGAGATCTATGTCTGGCCTTCCCCATGCTCGAGTTATCCTTGTGAAAACTTGAGGATGCAACTTCCATTCGTGTGGATCTGTGATATTTCTGCTTAGGTTGTCTGCCAGTGCATTTTCCTTGCCTGGCAGGTACTGTACTTGAAGCTCGATTTGTAATTCTAGAGCCATGTTCCAAAGAGACATGGCTTGCCTGCATAGGGGGTAAGAATGAGTACCTCCCTGTTTGTTTATGTACCACATGACTGTGGTGTTGTCCATCCTTATCAATAGCTGGCCTGGATGCAGTAGGTCCTTGAAAGCTATAATAGCATTTATTACTGCTAGCATTTCCTTCTGATTGATGTGTAGGTGCTTTTCTTTTTGGGACCATTTGCCCTGAATGCACCGATCTGTCATGTGCGCCCCCCAGGTGTAGTCCGAGGCGTCTGTTGTGATGATTTGATTTGCTTGAGGCTTGCAGAATGGGAGACCTGTGTTTCTTTGGCATGCTTGAGCCCACCACAGAAATTCCTTTTGAAGACATCGAATTAGTGGTATTATTGTTTCCAAACTGTGGCTGTGTTGAGACCATAGGTTTTTTTAGGTACCATTGAAGTTTCCTCATATGCAGCTTTGCACATGGGATTAGTAGGATGCAAGATGCCATGAATCCCAGAGCCTGCAGGATTTTCCTTGCAGTCAGCCTGGTGAAAGTTGCCAGTTTCCTGAAGTATTGAGTTAGCTGCCCTTGTTTCTCTGGCGTGAGGTAGGCCATCTGGGTGTTTGTATCCAAGCTGGCACCCAGGAAAATTATTGTTTGAGAGGATATTAGCCTTGATTTCTTTTTGTTGACTGTGTATCCCAGAGAATTCAACAACATTATTACAAATGCCAGATGTTTCATAAGTATGTGCTTGCTGTCCGCTTGGATCAGGCAGTCGTCCAGATAAGGGTATATTTGTATCCCTTGAAGTCTGCAGTAGGCGATTACTGATGCCAGGCATTTCGTGAACACTCTGGGTGCAGTAGATAAGCCAAAGGGCAATGCAGAGAATTGATAATGGGTTGAACCTGCAAGAAATCTGAGGTATCTTCTGCAATCTTGTCTGATTGGGACATGCAGGTATGCCTCCTTGAGGTCCAGTGTCATCAGCCAAGACTCCTTGCCCAGCATGGGAAGAAGCTGCTGTAATGTGAGCATCTTGAATTTTGGTACGAGTAAAAAAGTGTTTAGGATGGATAGGTCCAAAATAGGTCTCCAATCTTTTCCCTTCCTTGGTACCAGGAATAGTCTGGAATAAAAACCTTGACCCTGTTCTTGTACAGGTACCTCTTGAATAGATTTCATGTCCATGAGTTCTGAAATTTGTTTCTGTGCCTCTGCCCTTTGATTGTGTGGCAGGTTTGGCATGCCTCTCATTTTTGGAAGGGTGTGAAAGTGGAATCTGTAGCCTCTGTCTATAATGTCCAGGATCCATTTGTCTTTTGTGACAATATGCCAATTTTTCGAAAATAATGCCAGTTTTCTACCTAAAGGTGCTGCCATTTGAGCCTTGCTTGGCATGCAAAGGGGAAGTCATTGGTTCTGCTTTCTGAATGGCTGTGAATTATCCTCACCACCTCTTTGTGTGGGTGTTTGCCATTGTCTGCCTCTAAATGATCCTTGAGATTGCCCTCTGCTCCTCGGGCGCCTGTATCAACCTCTTTGGGGTCTGTCCGTGGCTGGAAAGGACCAATTTTTAGAAGGCCAATTTCTACTGAAACGTGGAGGTTGTACCTGTAGGAAATCTTTTACTGTTTGCATTGATTTTGCCTTCTCCTCCATTTTCTTTAATACCTCCTCAGCTTTAACACCAAACAATATATCTTTTTGTAGAGGGGCATCTAGTAATTTAGCTTTGACATGATCTGGTAAGGTTTGCTCTTTGAGCCAGGCATGCCTACGTATGACTGATCCTGTAACAGCAGCTCTACATGAGGCCTCTAAAGTATCAAAACCACATTGCAAGGTATGTTTACCCACTTGTTCTGTACTATGTATCAAATCCTGCAACTCCTTCAAGTCTGGTTGTTCAGGTTGTGTCATTTTGTTTCTCAACTGTGATAACAGAAATTGTTGGTACTTTAACATATGGAACTGACAGTTTAATGCCCTCATGGTTAAGGTGGCCGAGGTGTAAACCTTTTCCCCCCACCTCTCTAAAGCTCTGGAATCTCTCTCTGAAGGTAATGGATTTTTAGCAGTGGAGGCCTTAATTCCCTTGGGACCCTGTGATAGTTTCTGGGTCAGCCAAATGGCTTTTGTATAGGAATTGGTGTGAGTCAGGAACCCGGTAATACCTGTCAGGCTTGACTGGAGCTGGAGGTAAAGAATCTGGGCTAAGGCAGGCCTCTGAATACACGTCATCTAGAATGTCTAAGACAGGAGGTATAGCCAGAGGCCTGTGCTGAGGGAGCAAGAGGAAATCCCTAAGCCTTTTCTTGGAGTCCGAGTACTCTTGGCCTTCCCAGTGGAAGTGTTCCCTCAAGGTATGTAAGGTTTCCCCCAAAAGAGTAATCCTCGGGGGGGGGGGGAGACAGAGGGAATGGACTCCTCTACATCAGAATCTTCAAAAGGGGAGTAAGAACGTTCCTGGTCTTCAGAATGTTCTGAAATAATGGAGGCCTGGTCCAAGGAGGGGGATTCTTCCTCCACTCTGGGTCTTTTGTCCGGGGGGGGAGGGGGGTTGAGAACCCCTAATATGAGTAATCAAATCCTCAGCCATTTTGAGCATCTGCTTTTTAGGCATGGGGCCTTGAGAAGGGCCCTGTGGAGCTTGTTTTTTAGTATGCATGGCTGATTTAGACTTGGTGAAAGCCTTGATATAAAAAGAAGAGGAAGGCCTGTAGACACCTTGAGAGGTGGCAGGTCTATCTAAACTCTGAGTTTCACCGCCAATAGTGGCTTCGGTATCTGTAGTCGGGGTGTGGGCCAAAGAGCATGCGACCTCGGGCACAGAAGACACCGCCAATGAAGTGTCGTCGGTAGTTAGGGGCTGCGTAGGCGCCTCACTGAGAACCGGAGCACCTGTAGTCGGTTTTGGCGTGGTGTCGGTAGAAGTTGCGGACCTCATACGCCGGTCCTTATCTTTGCGCCTTTTACTTATAACTGGAGTCGGAGTATCCGGCGACATAATGTAATTAAACTTTTTGCCAAAATAGTGTTGGGCGAACTCCGCCCGATGCTTAACAGTGCATCTGTTGAATGTAGCATAAAAACGACAGGCCGAGACGTCGTGGTCTGGGCCTAGGCAAGCAATGCAGAGGGAATGAAAATCCTTATGCGGTATTTGCTTCCCACAAGAAATGCAATTATTAACTTTGTCTGACATCGGTCTGAGGCAAGAAAAGTTTCCCCAACGGGGTACTTAGCTTTCAAGAAGACTTCGGTTGAAAAATATTCGTAATCTCAGGAGCTGGCCGACCGGCACTTGCGAACAGCTTCTGCTTCGGGCACCGCATGGCAAGATAGACTGAAGAAAATGGCGTCAGCTGGATCTTTTATACCCCTGTCGCACTGACGTCAGGGAGGAGGCGACGACAACCGACGCCGGACCTAGACTTTGGAATTCGGCCGACCGAGGACCCGCCTAATGGCAGGAAAACCCATCTGTTATGACTGCAGCTGTATGCACGATGAACATCTATCGCTCCATAAGCCTGACTAGCTTGGTCTGCAAAGCTATGGAAAGGATCATCATGGACCTCATAAATAAAGATATTGGGGACCTACAGACACTGGATCCTACCCAGTTCGGCTTTAAGGGCAGATCCTGCCTCTTAAACCTTGTCAACTTCTTTGAAACAGTCACCAAGGCCATTGACGAAGGGAAGGTGGTCCACACAGCCTACCTGGACCTCGCAAAAGCCTTCGATACAATACCCCACTCGGGCATTATAGATAAGCTCACCAGCTTAAATATAAACCCCTATGTCACTAGATGGGTTGCAAACTGGCTCAAGGACAGAACCCACATGGTTAGAATTGCTGGAGCCATGTCGGACTCCAAACCAGTTACAAGTGGCGTCCCACAAGGCTCAGTCCTGGGACCTCTTGTTCGGTATATATTTCTCGGAGGTACAGGCCAACAAAGAAGGACTGTGGCTGACCAAGTTCGCAGATGACTGCAAACTGGGTGCCATAATCGACTCTCCAGCCGACACAAGCATCCTCCAAAAGGGCCTCATAGAAACAGACAACTGGTGCCAGAGCCATGGCCTCAAGCTAAACGCCAAAAGTGTATAGTCATCCCTTTGGCAAAACAAAGTGCCACAAATTACCACATAGGTGGTAATCCATTAAGTACAGAAGAAGTAATTAGGGACCTGGAGACCCAAGTTGATAGCAATCTCTCATTTGACAACCACGTGGCCAAAGTGGTTAGAAAAACATTTTATATAGCCCACCTAATCATGAAGGGATTCACATCTAGATTAGGGGAGGTCATCATGCCTCTTTACTCATCCCTCATCAGGCCCATAATCGAGTACAATGCCCCTTTTGGGATGTACCTTATCAAACACCTGCAGCAACTGGAAAGACCCCAAAAGTACCTCACCAAGAGGATCATAGGGCTCAAACAGATACCATATGCTGCCCGGTTAAAGAAACTCCAGCTCTACTCAGTGGCATACCGCCTGCTCAGAGGCTACCTGCGCCTGACGTATAAAGCCATGTCCAACCCGGAATTAAGGGACATGCTGCACCTCAAAGAATCCAAATCCCATCGAGCTACGCCGAGACTTGAACCTCAGCACTGAAATAAATAGGACATGCTGGAGGGGCAGATTCATAACCCAGAGGCTCCCTTCACTCTGGGATAAAATCCCAGTCCAGGTTAGGCAGAGTCCCTCATTGACTCTCTTCAAGAGGAATCTTGAGTGGATGGGAGATCGTAGGTTTACCCCGGGTATCACTTCTGTGTCACTGTTAGACAGAGGCACAATATACTAACCTCGAAACAGGGCATAGCAAAATTAATTTAAAATGGGTGGCGAAAGCCAAACATACTCTGGCTAGGCTTATAAATGCCCTAGGACAGATAGCCTAGTATGAATCTATGAACCTATCAAGACAGACTATGAATACAGATTTAGAAGACACCAAGAACTTAAGAAAAAGAGAGAGACCAAGTCCATTTTTCAGAGCTGTTGACTGCTTGCATGGCTGAAGAGATCTGGAGATGGGTCCTCATGCACTGTGGATTGTGATCAAGGAGGAAGGACTAGCATGGCCTGGAAAAGGTCTGGGATAAGTACCTACCGGCCTTTGTCCTGCAGGTGAGGGATATAAAACTAATGGCATCCGAGCAAAACTTTTTTTTTTTTTACTACCTCTAGATTATCTTCCCTGAATTTTTAAATTGTGCTTGCTAATATTTGCATTCTACTTTGTCTCAATGTATACTTTTCAATAACTTTGTTGCTTCCATATTTATAACACCTACTTCATTATTTCTAAATAAATATATTAATCACTTTCAGCCTTGCTAGATGTAGCTTCCTGCACAAGTTTTAATGTTCTCCACCAGATGGTTTTCAGCTCATTTATGCCTCTGCAAAGACACATCCTCCAGAAATCTTCAGAACAGTCCGAATTTCCTGATAACATCTCATGCTGGCAAATCAGTGTATAACCCCTGCCTTTCACACCATACACTATTTCATCTACTATCCCACTTCCCTAGCAAGTACATCAAGTGGGCTTTTGTTGGTCAGATACAATTTGTTCTACTTTTAAATGAATATAAGATGCCACACTTTATTCCCGCAAGTCCTACATATCAACTAAGTTACAAATAATCTGTGCCATCTGCACAGAAGTCTTCAGACATTTTTAAAGTGTCACTGATTAAAGTTACAAAACTGGACACTATCTTATACTGAACTGACACACCAGTAGTCTCTTAAAATTTTCAGAGTATATTTCATGCACTATTATACTCAACATCCTGAATTTCAGCCCATCTATACCCACATTAACATTTTTGGATTCAACCTGTGACACTGAGGACATTCTGACCTTTTTATTAGCACTGCTGAGCTAGTCACTGAAGGAAGGTAATGTCAGATGACTGTAACATATTTCTTTTCACTGGGTATATAAGACAATAAATAAGACAGGAAATAGACAAACTGATACTTCAAAGCAAGTTATACAAGCAGTACATAAAAAGCTAGTGACACTACAGTTGTGGGTATGAATGCTTACTACAACAGCACCTCTTCAAGTTGTGACAACCACAACAGTAAAACACATCTGGGACTGATCCATCTCGTCTTCATTCCTGGACGGATATTTCACCAAATGTGTTTCAAACCCTCTGAAAACAATTGCATTCCTTTGTATCCTGGCTGGTAAACATGATTCCCACATAAAAAAAGTCAACATTCTCTGAGCACCATACATTTCTCAGAGATTTGTGACTGTAGAAATCTACTTCTTTAAACTAAGTAAATGTAATTACAACAAAACAAAAAAATCGACGTAACTACCCTTAGCTCAAACTTTATCAACCCCCTCCTACAATATTCTCAGATCACTTATCCACATCTACCCTTACCTAAAATCTCCCAAAAACAAGTCCTCAAACTATGGCCACTACTTCTATGGAACTGGGCAACATACCATGCTGCTCACTGGTCGGCCTGAAAGATCTCATCAAGCTTCCCAACAGAGGCTATTTGACAACAGCCTCAAAACAGGATTTTTGATAAATAAATGACAGCAACAGTCACTACCTTGCACAAAGATAGTGCTTTAAAACAGGGACGTCGGGAGGCATACGGACTGTACTTATTTCAGTAATTCTTTAGAAGAGGGGGGTAGCTTTTTCCTTTAAGGATGCTGGGCGCCAGAACCATAGAGCTGAGCTCACATCACATCCAGCTGCTGGGCGCCAGAAACATAGAGCTGAGCTCACATCACATCATGTCTGGCTGGCTGTGAGCGGGAAATGTAAAGCAGGGGCAATGGATTATCGTAGTCATGTCCGGCTGGCTGCGAGCGGGAATTCTGCGCAAATGGGTTATCGTTAGGGCAATCGAGGCTGCTAGTGGGAAATGTGCGTGAATGGATTATCGTTGGGGCAATCGGGTGAACGAGATTATCAGGTAAGCAATGGAGAGTGTGTGTGTGTGTGTGTGAATGGATTATTGTTGGGGCAATCGGGTGAACGAGATGCATTGCTGATACTGTACTGTGTTGTAAAGGGGGGGGTGGATGATGTAGTCCTTTTTGGCGAAGATATCTAGTAGTAACTATGAACCTGTTATCAGTTTGCCATCCATTCCCTATTGCAGTATTACTAGTGTATCATTTTTTTAATGCAACATAGGCAATTTTATTCCTCAAGGGCAACAGGCACTTTATTTGTAGATGAAACAATGAAATATAAAGTTTGCTAGCAGCAACCTCTTCATTAGTTACAGATTTTTTTTTTAATGTGGAATTATGTAGATGGCTTTTACTAGTTCAGAGATTGTGCATATTTACTGATACTGGTGGACTGTAGAAGTGTGAGTAGACTTTTATGATGGAAATGTTCTGAATTGGGCTGTTTTGTCATTACTGGTGCATGCATTTTGTTTCATTGTTTACTAGAAAAATGTTCAAAACAAATTTAAAATGTTGTCTAACTATACTATATTGTACAAGGAACATAATTTAGTACAATTAGGGAGGTGTATCAAAGAGCATGTATATGTTTCATGTGTAAGGGACCTATGATTTGAAAATAGACCAAAGTTAATCTTTATCTGCCACTGGCAAAATGTATTTTCTTTGAGTGTGGGTTTCAATGCTGTTTCAATTAATGTGAGTTTCAAGGGCAGAGAAGTTTTAATGCTGTCTAGTTTCATTGCGAGACTGCATTGCTTTGTTTAGCAGATATTTATTGGTGTCCGTGCTGTAAAATGAAAATACAACTTTTCTGGCAAATCATTTAGGAATGAAGTCACTAAATAATGACAGACATTAAGTTTCAAATGTCATAACCTTCAGAAAAATGCATGCTAAAGCAAGACCGGTTATTCTATCAACTGTCTTAAGTTTATAAAAGATCAATTTTTAGTACTGTTTGCATGTTCCCCCAATATATTTGGCCTTGTCCAGATTTTATGCATTAAGAGGTTGAGAGGTACGTGCAAATAAATCGCTTTATAGAATTAGGAATATCCAAACCTCTCAACTGTCCCCAATTTTGGCTCAAAATGTTGCTCTCCCCCTAATAATCCCTCTGCAAAATAGCAATTTTGAAAGAAAACGTGGAGGGTTTACAATTATAAATAACTGTAATGATCAGAGTTATACATTACTTTTATTTCAGAAACGCATGTAGATTCTCTAATTTTGTCAGCTGCTCAAGTTAACAGTGCTCATATTAAAATGGTGTCCCCTTCACTGACAGGTTCCCAGCTGTATTGTCTGGCAATTTTATATTTTTGCATCACATTTTTGGTCCGTTTTTCATAAAATTGCGGTTTTCTGGCAAATTAGTGGCAAACCATTAAGAATGAAGTTACAAAATAATGGCAGACATTTGAGTTTCAGATTTCATACCTTTCAGAAAATTCGTACTAATGCAAGACCTACTACTATTCTATTATCTTTCTAAGTTTATAAGAGCAATATTTAAAAAAAAATGTCCTTATTTTTGGGCCTTTGCCTCCGTTTTATTTATGGGTTTGTTGCTCTAGGAGGTTGAGAGGTATTTGTGTATGTGTGTGTGTGTGTGTGTGTGTGTGTGAGAGAGAGGTAAGTAGGTAGCATACCTCTCAACTGTCCAAATTTTGCAGAATGTCCAGATTTTTGCCCCGTATTTTTTGTCTGTTCCTCATAAATTTTGTGATTTTCTAGAAAATCATTGAAGGCTGAAGTTGCTAAATAATGACAGACATTTGAGTTTCAGACTTCATGTACTTTAGAAAAATTAATACTAGCACAAATCCTGTTATTCTAGCAACTTTCTCATACTAGCACAAATCCTGTTATTCTAGCAACTTTCTAAGTTCATGAGAGCATTATTTAATATCTGTCCCTGTTTATTTTAGGCTTTGTCCGTATTTCTTGCACTAAAAGGTAGGTAGGGGTGTGTGTGTGAATGAAACACCCTAGTTAGGGGTAGCAGGTGGTTAGTAATTTACTCAAGCTCAAAACCTGTACCTTAGTTACAGAAAACAAAAGCATGACTCCTCTACCCAAACTACCATGCTGCATTTTTCAAAGGACTGACTTTCAGGTTAATTTTCAATTCAAGGAACCGAGTTTGAGTGAATCTATATTATATTACATTACTGAAGAGGCATTACAGCGAATGCCTCATCGACACTAAAAGAGCGAACCGTGAATTACAAGAATGGCCGTAGCTTGGCTGGGGAGGGGGGTAGCAGTTTGAGAGCTGTGAGTACAAATTTGAAAATCCTAGCTACACCCCTGCTTCAAAAGACCCAAGTAATTACAGACTCATAAGCCTGACTAGCCAAATCCGTATGGTTATGAAAAGAATTATTATGGTATTAATTGATCCTTTCCATAGTCTTACACATGGAAAGGATCATTTATGGAATTAACAAGACTACAGGTAACAGACTCTCAAGCCAAGATAGTTCAGATTTGTCAAGGGCAGATCCTTGCCTATGTAACCTGGTTGACTTCTTTGAAAAAGTTATTGTACCAATGTATGAAGGCCAATCAGTACACGCCACATACATAGAATTTGCAAAAGCATACAACACTAGTCTATTCTCTGGTATCACAGAAACCCTCCTAGCTAAATGCAAACCCTTCAGTAAACACTTGGATAGCAAAACTGACTCACAAACAGACCCAGGAAAAAAGGGTGGGAGGCTCTACCACCTTCAAAAGACTTCAACTAGTGGTGTGCCCTAGGTTTCCGTCATTGGGCTATTTTCTTTTGGTATTTTCTTCTCAGAAGTCAAAGCTAATGTTAAAGGTTTGTGGCTAACCAATATTGCAGATGACTGCAAACCTGGTGCCATCATAAACATCATAATCCTCCAAGAGGGCCTATCCCAAACCAACAGCTTGTGTCAAAATCATGGACTAAAATTAAATGCCAAAACATGTATAATCATTTCCTTTCAAACACATTTCCCTTGTAACTATTACACTGACAACACTCCCATGAACAATGATTCTACTGTCAAGGGTCTGAGAACCTATGTCAACAAACTGTTCTTTGATCAATGCAGAGCCACAATCGAAAAAGAAGTCCTTTTTATCGCACAGCATATATATTAAGGTATGGTGTCTAGGCTCAGAGATGCAATCATTCCACTGTACTAGGCAGTCATTAGACTGATCAATGAGTATAATGCTCCTTTTGGAATGTACTTGTCCAAACACTTGCCAGAACAGGAAACACCAAAACACTTCCTGACTAATAAAATCAAGGACCTCAAAGCCTTGCTGCTCTTCCCATTATCATCTAGGCTTCAAAAAGGTGACTTCTGCCTCACCTACAAAGCCTCAACACACACTATCCTCCTGTCACACGTATTTGCAAGTCCAGTAATAGCAACACACACTCCAATTTCAATCTCTTTTGGCAATATAAACAGAAGAGTACATGCTGAAGGGACAGGTATGTATTACAGAGAATTCCATTTCTATTACTCTGTTCAAATGTACTTTGGATGAATAGCTGGCTAACCACAAAATCACCCTGGTTTAGCACACTTATCGCTCATAGATAGGGGCAACATGTTAATCTCCAGTCCCAACATATCCTTGTTCTGCCCACCTCTAGGTTATACACAAAATGAAAGGACTAAAAATACCATGGGAATGTTAGGCTAGGCTTCTTGAGATCTTCACAGATCAACAGCCTAATGAGTATCAACAAACCTATAAAAGTTAAAGTTAGTCAGCTTTACTGAAATCACTGGTCTTTACCGTTTCTCAGCTATCTGCGAACATACAAAAGATGCAAGTGTTCTTATCAGTTTGACTCTCTACAAACAGCACTGGCAAATGACTTAAGTCATCGCAAACCCTACTTTAGGCATACAAAAAAAAATGTTCGATTTCAGTGCACCTTTTCACTATGAAATATAAAGGTGATTTACATGAGGTAACTTGTGACAAACTTCTCTGAAACAAGAAACGTCAACCAAATAGTGTACCTTCCTCAAAAGACTAACTTTGCTGAACCTTTTGGCTCAAACACAAATAAGGCTATCTTAAGAAAAATATATTTAGAGCATAGCTCTCAATCATCCCGAATTCCACAGGACCACCCATTTATAAGCTTAAATAAGCTTAATCTCCTGATTTGGGTGCTTTTCTCTGAGATTTACGGTAAAGCGACCTCTGTTCTGGCTGCAGATGTCTTAGCCACTCAGGGTGTCAGTTAACTGCACCTCATTTGCATATGGCTGGTGCTGACTAGTTTCTTACTTTATTTCCTAACTTCCTTTTGTTTGCATGTATAAACTCAGACCTGATGCATTTCTGGTCTTTAGTTAGGTCTAAGTCCACGTGTAAGCAACAGGAATGGAGACGCCTTGGCAGATAGTTTGTTGCTTTTAAAACTGGCGAAAAAACATATTGTAGACACTGATGCGAAGTTCGAAGCCAGGTGGAAAGAACAACTCAGGATTCATTAGCATTTGCCATTTCATCCATTTCTCGTTTGCTGAAACTCGGGAGACTGGACTGTTTATCTGTTTTTTGGAATTTGGGAGCCGAGCTGTATCACAGGTTGGATTTGAAAGGTGAAGCCAAGCTGCTTGAGTATTTGTGTACAAGAGGTCTGAGTTTTCATTGCTTGTCAGGATTCAACTCTTAGTTTTTTATTTTAATTCTTCATTTTGATCTGACCTTCTGGTACTAGTAAGTTAACATTTTAGGTTGGCTGAGGATTAAAGTTACTAACCTTTGAGTTTCAGACCTGCATATCATTCAGAAAATGTATTTAACACATGTACTGTTATTCTAGCATTTTTCTAAATTTATAGGTAACATTTAAAATCTGTCCCTAATGTTGGAGTCTTTGCCCCCCCCCCCATCATGTGCTGACTGACGTTACTAAAAAATGACAGACATTTGAGTTTCAGACTTAGATTTCCATCTTAAAATCCATGCTAACAAATATCCAGTTACTCTAGCATTCTTTTAATTTTACTGAAGCAGTGTTAAGAATCTGACCCTAATGTGTGGGCCTTTGTTCCCCCCATTATTTAAAGCTTGTTCAGATTTCTTGTGCTAACAGGTTGAGAAGTATACTCCATATTTTTACTTCATATTTTTAATGACTAAAGTCACTAAAATAATGACAGACATTTAAGTTTCAGACTTTGGTATCTTTCAGAAACTGCTTTTTAACACGTTATTGTAGCATTTTCCTAAAATTCATCTTTAATGCTTAGGCGTTTGTCCTAGTCATAGGTTCATAGGTTCATACTAGGCTATCTGCCCGAGGGCATTTACAAGCCTAGCCCATAGTTTTGTGGCTTACGCCACCCCTTTAGTATGGGGAACTATACCCATTATTTTGCTGTGCCTCTGTTGAGCAGTGACACTGAGGTAATCCCTGGGGTATATCTACGATCTCCCATCCATTGGTCAAGATTTCTCTTGAACAAGGCCAGCGAGGTGCTCTGCCTCACATATACCGGGATTTTATTCCACAGCATAGGGAGTCTTTGGGTGATGAATCTATCCCTCCAGCACGCCCTATTAATAGCCGTGTCGAGGTTTAAGTCTCCGCCCTTGTGGCTCTGACGGATCTAGATTTTTGAGGTGAAGCATATTCATCAAATCTGGGTTTGACATGGCCTTGTATGTTAGGCAAAGGTCACCTCTGAGCAGGTGGCGACTGAATAGAGCTGGAGTTCTTTCAGTCGGGCAGCATAGGACAGATGTTTGAGACCCTTTATCCTTTTGGTGAGGAACTTTTGTGGCCTCTCCAGCTGCTGCAAGTGTCGGGTCAGATACATTCCGAATGGGGCATTGTACTCAATCATTGGTCTGATGAGTGATGAGTATAGGAGACTATGACCTCCCTTGATCTAGATGAGAATCCCTTCATGATAAGGTGGGCAATGTAGAAGGTCTTCCTAACTACTTTAGCTACATGGGTGTCGAATGACAGACTACTATCAACCTGGGTCCCCAGGTCCCTGATAACTTCTTCTGTACTCAGTGGATTGCCACCTATTTGGTAGCTAGGGGTAACCTTGTTTTTCCCAAGGGTATGACTATGCATTTTTGGCATTTAACTTTAGGCCATGGCTCTGGCACCAGTTATCCGCTTCTGTGAGACCCTTCTGAAGGATATCTGTGTCAGATGTGTTTTCTACTATGGCTTCAGTTTGCAGTCATCTGCAAACTTTGTCAGCCATAACCCTCCTGTGTTTGCTTGTACTGGAAAAGTAGATGCCAAACAAGAGTGGGCCCAGGACTGAGCCCTGTGGTACACCACTTGTGACAGGCTTTGAGTCTGACATGGCGCCAGCAACTCTGACCCTGTGGGTTCTGTCACTCAGCCAGTTTGCAACCCATCTTGTGATGTATGGGTTAACATTTAAGCTGATGAGTTTTTCAATGATACCCGAGTGGGGTATTGTATCAAAGGCCTTCGCCAGATCGAGGTAGGCTGTATGGACTGCCTTTCCTCATCAATGGCTTTGGTGACTGTTTCAAAAGTCAACCAAGTTTAGAAGGCATGATCTGCCTTTGACAAAGCCAAACTGGGATGGATCCAAAGTCTGCAAATTCCCTATGTCTTTATTTATGAGGTCCATTATGATCCTCTCCATGGCTTTGCAGATAAGGCTTGTCAAGCTAATGGGCGGTAATTTCCAGGGTCGGTGGAGGCACCGCCTTTGTGAAGTGGGACCACAGTTGCAGTGCGCCACTCCTGGGTGCGTATCCAGAGGTAAGACTATGATTAAACAGCTGTCCTAGCTGTGGGTTTAATTCCTCCAAGTGTTCGTGGAGCACACAGCCGGGGACACCATCAGGTCCCATGGATGCTGTGTTTTTGCTTTGGAGAGAGCAGTTCTCACTTGGGCTGGAGATGTTTGGGGGCTGCAATCGCTGGTATAGATATCTCTCCTTTGGGGAGGGGAGAAGTTTGCACTGAACCTGTCAGCCAGTATGTTGGCAATGTCTGTAGGATCAGTAATCTTCACATCATTTTGAACTAGTTCTGAGCATATCTGGGAGTTTCCTCCCAGGTTTCTAACATAGCTAAAGAAGGCCTTATGATTGTCTTTTGAGTCTTTAGCTATTTTTCTCTCAAAATTTGCTTTGGATGATTTTATGAGAGCTCTTAGTTTTTACTTATAGTGATCAAGGGTGTCTTACCTTTTAAGGATTTTGCTCTATCTTGTAGTAGCTTCCTCCTTTTGTTGTAGAGTTTGTTTATGGCTGGGGTCCACCAGAGTGGACGCTTGCCTTTGGTACAAAGAGTCTTTGTTTTGCTTGGGATTGCCTTATCCATGCAGTCCTGCAGGTGCTGGTAGAAGGCATTTGTAAGTGATTCAGCGGCTTGAGTACTGTTTTCCGTCGGCTCGGGGCCTTAAAGGAGACCACACTAGTCTTTAGAAGTGTGAAGTCGGCTTTTGAGAAGTTCTTTACTGTGGTCTTTTTATTTCAGGTGGGGTGGGATGAGGACCTCCAGCGAGATTAGTTTGTGATCTGATCTCACCAGTGAGGGGTATACTTCGGTGTTGAACATTGTGCTCCCATGTTCGTGATGATGAGATCAAGTATGTTTTCTCCTCTTGTGGGGATGGTGACTAGTTGTTCCATGGCATTTGAGTTTATGAATTCCAGGAACTTTTGGGCTAGGGTGTTTGGGCTTGAGTAGTGTTCCCAGTCTATATTAGGGTAATTGAAGTCACCTAGTATGATGGTGTTTGGTGATACATTTATCCCTCTAGTGTTTTCAGGAAGGCCATGTGAGGTTCCTGAGTTTGTGAGGGTGGCCTGTAACATGCTACAATTTGCAGAGCAGTCTTGCCTATGGTTAATTGCACCTGGATGGTCTCCGATGCATCGCGTTGCCACCAGTCTTGAGGTGTGGGTGTCTTTGATGAATATGGATACCCTCCTTTCTTGGTATTGTCCGGATTTTGGGGCCGGAACGCATGATAAGAGGTAAAACCTGATAGTGCTGGGGTGCTCTCAGGAGCCTTGAACCAGGTTTCTGTCACTGCACAGACATCGATGTTCTCCATACTGAGAAGGGCCTCGAAAAGTGCATTTTGAGATTTAGACTTCTGGCATTGAGCAGCATTACCCTTAGTTTTTTTCCTTTTTGTGTTCTAGGGTGGTAGGTTTAGAATTTGAGCCTTGCCTAAAAAGGCACTATGGGGTGGCAAGAGCCTTTGCCAATATCCGAATCCCAGGGTGACAGGTGCAAGCCGCCCCTAAGCAGCGTGGCTTGTCCAGCATGTCATCCCAGGCAGACAGACATTGGATCCCCTTTGAATGACACCAGAGTTTAAGCCAATTGTTAAAGCTGATCATCTTATCTCTGTATTGTGGCATCATTCTTGGTGAAGGTAGGATACTGCTCAAGGTCAGGGTCATACCTGCCTGGGCTACATAATCAGAGAGCTCCTCAATGTCTCTTTTCATGTAGTCCAAGGAGGTACGCCTCAGGTCGCTTACACCAGCGTGGACAATGACTGAGTCATATTTGTACCTGCTGTTGAGAGACCTGAGTGCTTGCTATGTGGCGGATTCTAGCGCCCGACAGGCAGCTTACTGTGACCTTCTCCTTACTCAGTCTGGTGAGCGGGACGCCAGTGTGTCTGACTATGGAGTCACCAATGACTAGTGTGTCTGGCATTGTGTTTGGCCTTAAGGGCTGTGACTGTTTGACACTCTGACTGTGAGGTCTATGTGTTGCAGGTGTTGTGTTCTGAGGTGGTGGTTGTTTGGGTGTCTGCTTTGGTGGCCTCTGCTGTTTTGGTAGATTTTTGATCAGAGCCGCCGAGTATGTCTTTGTGTGTTTATGTGTATGATTTGAGGTTGTGATGGTACTATGTGAGACTGGGTCTATAGTGTGTGTGGTAACCTTCTCCTCCTGACTGGTCTTGCCAGTCCTATGTTGAGAGAGCTCAGCCTCCAGTTTGGCCGTATAGTTGCATCTCTCGCATGTATTTATAAATTCCCACTGCCAGTCTCGAACCCAGGACCTTGGTAACATTAGTCTGTATGACCTACCACTAAGTCATGACTGCCATATTAATTTATGCTTTGTACAGACGTCTTGTGTTAACAGGTTGAGAGGTTTGTTTCCTATTATGTACACATTTATGATTTGCAAATGTTTAGGCACCTGTCTTAAAACCAACTCTGCTGGCCGGGTGTGAGACTGGGTGAGCATGTATTACTTGGATTTTATACAGTTGCCTGAAAAGATGAATAACCCCATAGTACGTGTGTGCACATATTGAGCTCTTCATACATGATCTAAAATAATGTCCTGTCTGTGTAGCTGAACATGTGTGGGCATGTCCATTAATGTAAAAAAGAGAATACACTGTAGGGGTGAAGTGCCTCCAAGCAACAGCAACAAATATCCAAAAAGTAGAATGAAAGGCACACCACGACAATCGAAGCAAACCTCAGGCAAGTTTCAATAAAATCAGAAATTTTATTTGTCAGTAAGTGCTTTCACGTCTCATTCGACGCTTCTTCAGACTTTAAAAACAAACTCAAAAATGAATCCTTAAATAGTCTTATTCATCAATCAGTAAGAGCCAATGACATCACTATGTTAATTAACACAAACATCTATCCAAGCCTTAGAATGTGTGTTCAAAAAACTTTTGACAATGGTTATATAGCATACATAAAAAAGATACAAGACTCATAGAAGAAATATATGTAAAAAACATAAAAATATATGTATTTGTATATATATAAAAAACCTATAAAAAATGTGTATGTGTATATATATATATATATATATATATATATATATATATATATATATATATATATATATATATGTGCATATAAAAACACATATGCTGATATAAACAACTATATAAATACAAATCTATATACATAAACCTAGGAACATATAAAATACCTGTAAACATAGTAGAAATAGTGGTTAATAAATAAATATTAAAAACCTTTAATGTCCCAAGGGTCTATCCTTAAGGAACGGTTTCAGGGAAACTATCATTCAAACCATGTCCATAGTCAGCTTGTAATTTAATTATCCATCTATTTTCTTCTTTTTCAGTGAAATTATTCACATTACCTAATCTTTCAGTGGTGTATATAAGTTCTAGTACCAGGAACTTAAACTTATGTGTGGTATCATTCTGAAATACATGTCTGGCAATGGCTTTGGTCTCATTTTCCTTACTTATAGCATAAATGTGTTCCCTGATTCTTTCCCTTAAACTCCTATTAGTTTTACCTACATAGAAATTTCCACATTTTTGACAAATACCTAAATATACAACATTTCTAGATGTACAACTCGCATAAAAATCAAATTTGTATGTGATGTGAGTACCCGGATGTTCGAATACATTAGTGCCCAAAATATATTGACATTGATTGCAGTTATAGCACGGAAATGTTCCTTTCTTAACAGAGATAGGCTTACTAATCTCATTACTTTCATAACATAATCTTTTTAAAGACTTGGTATTTCTGTAGCTAAAACTCGGCTGTTGACATACAATTTCACAAATCCCTTTATCTAATGTTAAAATACTCCAGTTCTTCTTAATGACATTTGTTATAATCTTATTGTTATTAGTAAATGGAATGGTAACCCTATTCTTCCTAATATTACTATTCTTATGTGATGTCTCAATCTCCTCCAAGTAGTTGCTCCTATTGATATAGGGGCACCCTTCAGTTGTTTGATCAATATGATACAACATCTCAAGCTCCTTTTTGTGATAGCCTCTCTTTGACAGATCTCTCTGTATATCCCCTATAGCTGTACTATAATTTTCATTCTTACTAGTCAGTCTAAAGCACCTTAGTGCTTGATTCTTAACCACATTCTTATGTATGTGGGGTGGGTGCATACTGTCCCTATGTAAAAATGCATTTCTTCTACAAGGTTTCCTATATATCACTGTATGTATTATATCCGCCTCCTTGGTTAATAACACATCCAAAAATTCAATAGAGTCTCTAGAGAATTTGCTAGTAAATGTGAGGAAACTTGTAGTGCCATTGATGTAAGTAATAAAATCTCTCAAGGTATCTAAGTCACCTCCCCAAATAAGGAAAAGGTCATCCACAAATCTTTTATAATACTTGATGGACTTTGAAAAAAATGCGTTATCTAGGATATATGTATGTTCCCAGTATGCAAGGACCAAATTGGCATACGAATTGGTGCATGGTGCGCCCATCGCCACACCGGTTATTTGTAGAAAATATTTACCATCGAATGTAAAAGCATTATTATTAAGAACCAACTCTAATAACATAGTGATCCTTATCACTCGGTCTCTAGAAATCCCTCTCTGTATCAAATATAACCTTAGATAATTAATACCTATATCATTGGGTATACTGGTAAACAAAGACTTAATATCCAAGGTTACTAAATAATCAGTCTTAGTTAGATGTCTATTAGTATTCAAAGGAGACAATGTTTCCAGAAATTGTTGGGTGTCCCTAAGAATAGAAGGTGTTAACTCTACTATTGGTCTCAACTGCTTTTCTAAATATATAGATATGCTTTCCATAAGCCATCCTTTACCTGATACAATTGGTCTTAATGGAGGCTTTGTAGGATTCTTGTGAACTTTCGGGAGACCTCTAAAAGTCGGTACTAAAGGTGACTCTATCAAAAAATATTTATACAAATTATTGTCAAAAATCCCACTCAATAACATGTCATATAAATCGGCATGTAGATCTTTTATCATTACATTCAATTCTGAAGGTGTTAAACGCTTATAAGTGGATTCATCTACTAGCATCTCTCTAATTCCAGTATTGTAAAAATCTTTATCTAGTACCACTGTGGCCCCTCCTTTGTCAACCGGTCGAATTACTATCTCATTATTGCTCTGCAAATTATTCAATGCCTGAAATTCTTGTTTACTCAAATTAAAAAACTCTGGTCTTGGTTTATTATATTTATTATTAAGTGCTGCTAACAAATCAGTAACACATGCTTTTTCAAAACATTCCAAATGTGCATGTAACTGTGGTACAAAAGTAGATCTTTTTGTAAATGTATATACATTATCACCATTTCTATCCTGCTCATTTTCATATATCATTTTAAGAGCTACATTCCTAGTAAAATGTTTAATATCTATTATAACATTGCTCACATCTACTGTCTGTGAGGGAATAAAAGAAAGTCCCTTGTTTAAAACTGATATCTCATCAGATGTTAAAATGTACCTTGAGAGGTTGATGACTAAGTCCTCTGTGTGGGTTTCAGAACCTTCCTCTGAAATTCGAATGGTTCCTCTGATGTCTTCCTCTTCCTTCCCTTGTGGAATTGATTCCATTCTTGTCGGTTCATTGTCTTGAACGCTAGCGGAAAATGGAGCTCATTGCTGACTTCTACTTCATCTTGTACGTTGATTTCTGCCGCTAGGATTATCTTCCTGCGAACGACTGGTTCATTAATTCCTTTAGAAGCGATATTCTCTTCTACCTGCGATGGTCTAGCACTCTCTCTTTCTCCTTCTCTACGCTCGTAGACGGAAGTGACGTCAAATTGTCGGTAGTTACTGTTGGAGCCATATAATGGGCGGACTCGACTACTTTCTGCTCAATGGTGGATGGTGTTTCCATTTTTCTTGGCCGGGTAGACTCTTTAGGCCAGGAAAAGACGTTCCCCTGTGAGAAATCCAAGCAGTCCCTTTCAAGTTTTTTCTTTTTAGCTGTTAATAGCTTGTTGTCATGAAATGATAGGGAGGTCGCTAAGTCAGTAAAGAACTCTTCCCTCTGTATATCATTTAATAAAGTTGTTAGTTGCTTGTTGAGGGTATCTGCTTCTGTCCTAAAATCTCTCTCTATATGGGTGTACTGTTCTATGAGGAGTTCCATACATCTCACACTGGTTTCTAAATTCACCTTCTGCCACTTTGATAACAATTCAGGGTAAGTAGAACCAAATGTGGGCATTTTCAGTATACGTAACCCTCTAGGAACTATTTTAAAGGCTATACATGCTTCCATATGTTTTCGCTGCCATTCCACATGTTTGGCTTTCATTAACACATCCTCAAATCTCCTCATAGTTTGTAATGTGTTAATAGCCAATGATTGTCTTTTTAGGTTAGTATCAGCTCTAGCCACATCTTTATATGAAAGTCTCAATAGAGGATTACCTTCGGTTGGTAATAGCTGTCATAAATTCATAGCATTGGAGTTCATATGTACTGTCTCAGTTACATTCAATATGGTTTCTTCTGCCATGTCCCCTCAGGTAGACAAAATCAAGAATAAATCCAAAAAAAGAGAATACACTGTAGGGGTGAAGAGCCTCCAAGCAACAGCAACAAATATCCAAAAAGTAGAATGAAAGGCACATCACGACAATCGAAGCAAACCTCAGGCAAGTTTCAATAAAATCAGAAATTTTATTTTTCAGTAAGCGCTTTCACTTCTCATTCGACGCTTCTTCAGACTTTAAAAACAAACTCAAAAATGAATCCTTAAATAGTCTTATTCATCAATCAATAAGAGCCAATGACATCACTATGCTAATTAACACAAACATCTATCCAAGCCTTAGAATGTGTGTGTTCAAAAAACTTTTGACAATGGTTATATAGCATACATAAAAAACATATAAAAGATATGACTCATAGAAGAAATATATGTAAAAAACATAAAAATATATGTATTTGTATATATATATAAAAAAACCTATACAAAATGTGTGTGTGTGTATATATATATATATATATATATATATATATATATATATATATATATATACATATAAAAACACATATGCTGATATAAACAACTATATAAATACAAATCCATATACATAAACCTAGGAACATATAAAATACCTGTAAACATAGTAGAAATAGTGGTTAAGTTTCAGACTTTGGTATCTTTCAGAAACTGCTTTTTAACACGTTATTGTAGCATTTTCCTAAAATTCATCTTTAATGCTTAGGCGTTTGTCCTAGTCATTAATTTATGCTTTGTACAGACGTCTTGTGTTAACAGGTTGAGAGGTTTGTTTCCTATTATGTACACATTTATGATTTGCAAATGTTTAGGCACCTGTCTTAAAACCAACTCTGCTGGCTGGGTGTGAGACTGGGTGAGCATGTATTACTTGGATTTTATACAGTTGCCTGAAAAGATGAATAATCCCATAGTACGTGTGTGCACATATTGAGCTCTTAATACATGATCTAAAATAATGTCCTGTCTGTATAGCTGAACATGTGTGGGCATGTCCATTAATGTGCTTATTTTAATATGCATACACTATGTTAATTAGATGTCCTTGATAGTCCCCAATTTTCTAATCTGGAGGTTGAGAGGTATGACTTGCATATTACTCTTGTAGGTCTTAAATGAAGGTGTCCTTTAAGAAAGGCATTGACAGAAAGCAGTTAGTGCACCGGATTATGACTGAACCATTATGAGCTGCTTACTGTAACCAAGGGTACAAGGTTGGATTCCTTCCACCTTCATCTGCCTATTATGTGACGTTGAGCAAATCAGTGGATCAGAGAGGGTTCCTCAGTTGTCCCTGAAAAGGGTCAGTTGTGTCCAGTGGGCTTGCCCAGTTAAATGTATAAAATAAAATAAAGGAATGAATTATCCTATAGAATGGCTGCAGACAGGCAGAGGCCAAAGAAACATAGAATGTAAATGAAAAGTAAGCTGGAATGGAGTCAGAAAGTAGTTCAAATAGTCTAGAAACATGGGTACGGTAAAGGACTTAACCCTTTTCTCAAAGTCCATGAACAAGCTCACTTCCACTTTTGTATGTGCATAAGAATTTCCCTATACTAGGTCATTACATTCTTTTCAAATATTTAGTGCTGGTAAAAAAAAAAAAAAAAAAAAGTACATTGTGTACAAACCCAACATAACAGTAGATGGTTAAATAGATCACTGCTGCATTATATGCTAACAGATGAGACTTATCCTGGCAAACACACTGCATGTCCAGTCAGTTTACCAAAGCTTTAGTGTTCATTCCTCATGTGCTGTACATCTGACCTTAGTCCTAGGTACTTTGACTATGTGCTAGTACATAATGGATGTACAAGGGCAAAAATCGTCAGAATTTTCTTGCTCAAGTCATATAGTGAGGCTCGCTTAAAAATAGGACAGACTCAGAAAATGGAGAGAGGGAAATGGCAGGCAAAAGGGGTTGTTCCTCAACCTAAAGGGAAAGATGAGGAAGAAAAAAAAGGGGGGGGGGGTGAAGGAAGGATGGATATACTGTAATAGTAATCTAGTTGAACATCCACTGTTACAGTAAATGTTTACATAACTGTAATATGTTAATTAAATAATTGTTGCACTAATGTTGACGGACAGTGATTCCTAAAGCTTTTAGAAAGAACAGGAGGGGGTAAGGGGCAGAAATGGAGTCTAATAATTACTGATGGATGGTTCTAGCTCTGGAAAGGGACTTCATCTGTCCAGGAGGGACAACGGCAACATCCCAGGACTGAATCTGCAGTCTCCCATCCATTGATCTAGGTTGCATTTGAAGAAAGTCAGTGAGGGGGGCTCTGTTTCATGTGAATTGGAAGCTTGCTCCAGAGAAATAGAAGTCTCTGAAAGATGCATCTCCCCTCTCCAGCATGACCTGTTTGTGTCAGAAGTAAGTTAAGATCACCGGAGCGAGTGACCATCCTGCTGTTTGATTTACAAATTTGTAGCATTTCCATCAGGGCCAGGTCAGAGACAGCCCTGTAAACCAGGCACAGGTCACCCCTTAGCAAACTGTAGGAGACAGAATACAGTGACAGGGTTTTCAGTCTTTCAGCGCAAAACTTGTTTTGTCTACTCGAATTTCTTGTGGTCTCTCCAATTGCTGCAGGTGTCTTGTGAGGTATATGCAAAAGAGAGCATTGAATTCAATTACTGGTCTGATGAGGGCCAAGTATGATAGAATTATAATATCCTTAGATCTAGATGCAATGCCTTTACTTACAAGATGTGCCACATAAAAGGATTTCCTTACTACTGTGGATACGTGGCGGTCAAAGTTCATATTGCTACATCAACCTGAGTACCCAGATCACATAAAACTGTCCACACTCAGGGGTTTGCTATCTATAATGTAATTAGCAGGGATGTCAGCTTTCCAAGAGGGAATAATAACGCTTTTTTTTGCATTTAGCTTTAATCAGTGGCTTTGGCACCTAACATTTGTCTGCTTTAACCCTGTCTGCAGTATATTAACTTCGTTGGGGGACTCACCGATTGCTCCCAATTTGCAATAGTCAGTGAACTTGGTCGGCCACAGGCTAAGTTTGCCTGGACATCTGAGAAATAAATTCCAAACAGTAAGGGGCCTAAGCACAGAACCATGTAGAGGTGAAGTCACCCACTTAAACAGTATGTATTCTGTTGTGAGCCAGTTGGCTACACATTTGGTAATGTCGGGGTTAATTTCCAATTGGGAGAGTTTCTCTATAATGCCCAAGTGGGGGATTGTGTTTAAGGTATTTGCTTACCACAGAGGCATTTCCCTGTCTTGGGTGGCATGAAAAAGAAGTTATGTACTTACCATAATGTTCCATGTTTGTTTGTTCATAATCTCGCCTTCATTCTTGATGGTTGGGTTCAGAACCAAGCATCGGTTCTGACTTGGCCGCATACTAAAGCTCAAGAGCTTTCACTGGCTCAAGGCTACATCCTATCCCAAGATGCCTAGCAACTGCTACCCAGATCTCACTTGAGAGAACTAATCACTAGACTATGCAACCCAGTACAACAACTACAACAGATCCCCGATCCCCTGCCCATAATTCCTAAGGCATGAAGGGAATCAAGCAATTTAGAGCCAATTTCAGAAAATTCCTCTCAATCCTCCAGGAAGGGGGAAGGAGGGGTGGGATGCAAGAATGAAGGCAAGATTATGGACAACAAACATGGAACATTATTCTAAGCACATAACTTCTTTATGCTATGTTGTCCTATCTCGCCTTCATTCTTGATGGTTGGGACAGCATCTCGAGCACCTTCTTTCTCGGGTGGCTTAAAGGAATAAACTCTTCAGAACAGTGGAACCAAAGTATGCCCTGTTCCAGGAGGCCACATCTACTTTGTAATGAGTGACAATGGTATGAGGGTTAACCCATGTAGCTGCAGCACAAATTGAATCCAAAGGGAGCCCTAGCTTGAAAGGCAGTGGAAGTCAACATAGCTCTAGCTGAATGCCCTCTAATTTTTCCTGGCAGCTCTTTATTCTGAGAGTTACAGACATAAATAGTGGTGTCTGTAAGCCATTTCGATAAGGCAACTTTTGAAACTGAAGTTCCTTTTCTGTTTTCTGAGAATGAAACAAACAGTTGGTCAGATTTTCTAAATTCCTTTGTCCTATGCAAGTAAAAATGTAACTGCCTATGTACATCCAATTGGTGAAGCTTGTATTCTGCCTTGTTGCCATGATTAGGGAGAAATACGGGTAGCTCAATAGACTGATTTAAACTGGCCTCAGAACAAACTTTTGGCAGAAAAGAAGGATTTGTCCTGAGGCAGACTCTGTCTTTGTGGAAAGTCAGATAGGGAGGACGGATAGACAGCACTTGCAATTCTGAAACCTTCCTAGCAGAAGTAATGGCTGTTAAAAAGATTGTCTTCCAAGATAAAAACTTTAGTGGGCAAGTGGAGGCTGGTTCAAAAGGAGGGAGAATTAAAGACGATAACACCAAACTGAGGTCCCAAGGAGGTGGTGGTTCTCTTATGGGAGGTCTTAAAAGGAATGTACCCCTCAGAAAGGCTTAGCATAATCTGTGGGACATTATACTGGACCCTATGTCTCCTACGTGGCAGTTTGATATGGCAGCTAGTTGTACTCGTACTGTGGCTGCTGCTGCACCACGATTAAAGGTTTCTGTTAAGAATTCCAGGATTATAGATATAGGGGCTGTAAAGGGGTCTATATGGTTTTTGTCAGCCCAACAAGAAAATCTCTTCCATTTGCTTGCATAAAGTTTCCTGGTTGTATTCTTGTGTGATGAAACCAGAATGTGTCAGACCGCTGGGGATAGTTCTGGAAGCCTGGCAAGATGGGAAGGGGAGTAACCAAGCTGTCAGCTTGAGGATTTGAAGAGAGGGGTGGACCATTCCAGACTGATGGTCGGGAGATCTGGCACTGGGCCCAGGATCCAAGGCTGCCCCCGAAGATGGGGCCACAGAAAGGGGAACCATATCTGACGAGGCCAGTAAGGAGCAATGAGAATTAGCCTGTGACTCAACGATTTGGCTTTCTGGAGCATCTTGGATATTAATGGAAATAGAGGGAAAGCATACAGGAGTCCTGGGGGCCAATTGTGAACAAGTGCATCCTTTGGTGACTTTCCTGGAGGGAGAATTAGGGCAAAGTAGCTGCTGCATTTGGAGTTGATGGATTTGGCAAGGAGGTCACAGCAAGGCTGGCCCCACTTGCAGAAAATTTGGTTCGCAATTTCCTGACTCAGGGACCACTCGTGAGGCATAAGAATTGCCCTGCTTAATCTGTCCGCTATCACGCTGGATTTCCCCGGGATGCGTGTTGCAGTCAGAAAATGCTGAGAAGAAATTGCCCATTGCCATACTCTCTGAGCCTCTCGACAGATGGGGTAGGATTTGGTCCCACCTTTTTTGCTGATGTACCACACCACTTGACATATTGTCTGTTTGTACTGCAATTGTACCTGTTGGAAGATAACTCTGGAAAGCTTGCAATGCCAGAAGCACCGCCTTCATCTCTAGGACACTGATGTGCAAGTGGTATTCATTTCTTGCCAAGTCCCTTGGACAGTCTGTCCCAGATAATGCCCCCCCACCCTATCTGGGAAGAGTCTGTGGTCAATGTAGCTACAGGTTGGAGGAGAGCAAATGGTCTGCCTATCGTTACCTGCGTGGACTGAAGCCACCACTGTAGATTCCTCTTGCAGGTGTTCGTAATGAGAATCTTGTGTAACATGGGCAACTCCTGCATGGACCACTGAGCAAAGAGTAGCCACTGTAATATTTGCATGTGTAGACGCACCAGTGGGACTAATGCTATTGCAGCTGCCACTGAACCCAGAACCTTGAGGACAAATTTTGCCTGCACTTTTTCCTTCATAAGCAATATTGACACCTGATGGTGTAGTGTTTGAATTCTTTTGTGAGGCAGTTTTGCAACCATGTCTTTTGTGTTTAAGTCTGCCCCTATAAAGGTAATATGCTGCAACAGCAACAAGGCAGATTTTTCAAAATGTATGGTAATGCCCAGCTCTGAGCAGAGATGAATGGTGGTGTCTCTTGCCCTAGCTAATAGATGCTGGATGGTGGCGGTCAGGAGCCAGACGTTTAAGTATGGAAACACCCGGAATCCCTGACACCTCAGGTGAGCCGTAACTACTGCCATACATTTGCTAAACACTCTGGGGGCTGTAGTGAGACCAAAGGGCAGAGCCCTGAATTGGTAATTACTGGCTCCCAGCCGGAAGCGTAAATATCTTCTGGATCGCCTGTCCATCTTTATATGGTAGTACGCATCCTGAAGATCTATGGAGCACATCCAATTGCCTTGTCCCAGAAAAGGGAGCATAGACTGCAGTATCACCATCTAGAACTTTGTCTTCTTTACCAACTTGTTCAGTCTGCTGAGATCCAAAATTGGTCTCCAGTCCCCTGTCTTTTTTGGAACTAAAAAGAACCTTGAGTAAATTCCGGATCGGATTAGGTCTATGGGGACTTCTTGGATGACTCTTTCTTAGCAACCTCTGAATTTCTAGGGTTGCTTGATCACTTTGACCAGCTGGTATATCTGGGATAGACTTTGGTGGAAGGGAAAAAGGAATGTTGTACCCCCTGGATATGATGCACTGTGTCCATTTGTCTTGAGTGATGTACAGCGATAATCTCCCCCGACTGCTTCCGGAGGTGGACAGGAGGGCCTCCTTTCAGGAGCGCTGGAAGGGTCTACCAGAGAATGTATCTCTGTTGCCCTGATTCTGTGGACCCCCCTCTGCTGCGAGGGCAGTGCCTTCCGTTATTTCCCCCTCTGCCCCTGGGGGAAAATTCACTACGAGCGTCCGGCAAATCTCCTTTGAATTTCCGGAACCACATTTTCCCACCTTCTGACCTTTGGGATACAGTCCGGTAGGGACGGAGAAACGTACTCCCACAGCAGACTGAGTTTTGCCATCTTGTTCGATCCTGGTAAGAGTCTCCTTCACTTTTGGCCTGAACAAGGAAGAGCCGTCAAAAGGGGTGTCAATAAAGAAAGACTTGAAGGATTCAGCAAACTCACAAAGATGCAACAAGGAATGTCTCCTCAGAGCTATCCCTATGCCTGCTGCCCTGCTCACTCCATCGGCCACATAAGAAATGAGGTGCATGAAGGAGTTTGTTAAGGTCGCAAGCTGAGAGCTTACCTTATCAGGTATCTCCCCCCCCCAACTGTAGCACTATGGAAGGCATCTCCTAGCTCCTTGAGGAGATCCCTCTGAAGACGAGTAAAGTGGGATAAATAATTCAGCGACCTAAGGGTAAAGGCCGCTGAAGAGACATGTGCTTCCCGTATCTGTCCATAGTTCGAAACTCCTTATTCAGTGTACGGACAGATGAGGTTTCGGCTAATTCCTTCTTGGTGGCTGCCACCGCCGCCAAAATAGCATCTACTGGGACACCTTTGGTTAGAAATTGTTTGTCCTCTGGAGCTGTAATGAATTTGTTGGGCCTCCTTGGAACAGGTTCCACAGACTCTGGAGAGCCCCATGTCTTTCGACTGACTACACCCAGAAGCTGGTCGAAAGGTGGCGACACCCAAGAGGTGGAGGGTTGAGAACCAAATGCCTCCAGATATAACAACTTATCTTCAGAAGGGGAGAGGGTTTTCCAGCCACATCTCTGTTTCAGGATCTCTAAGATATTTGAAAAGGAGACATCCTCAGAGCGTGACTGTGGGGACCCTTCTGAATCCTCTCAGTCAGTGTGACAGACTCAGGGGAGTCTATGTGTTTCCTCTTGCAAGTTCTCTTCCGAGGGACCTCCTCAGAGGGATGCTCCTCGGAGGTTTCAAGGCCTACTGGGGCATCCTGGAGCATTGGTTCTCTACACTGGGGCTGGAGGGATGGTGTGGAGGTTAACACTGGCCCTTTAGGGGGTAGAGTAGCTGGAGCCGAGGGTGGAGCAGTCTCTGAGGCAAGCACACTCATCACCTTGAGGGCATCATGATCCTTGGCCGAGAGAGCCTCCAGCTACGAGAACCAGGAGACCTTGCCCACACCAAGGAGGATGTCTCCGAAGCTGATGTGGGCACTGAACTCAGCTTCACCGAAGCCCTGAGTGGGAGAGTCATATCCGACAAGGGTCCGGTTCGACTCTCCCCCCTGGGACCGAGGGAGTCTCGGCCCCCAGATCCCTCAATGGACAACATCGTTGAGGTCAGAGCAGAGATCGGCACTGAAACTCCGAGGATGGATTTCAGGTCTGACAGTTCTACCACCAGGACCTCCAGGCACTCTGGCTCCGAACTCAACTGAGTCGGAGGAGGAACAGAAGGTAAAGCAGCTACTGATGTCTGCTCCATGACCGTTTCAGCTGGGCTCGAGAATTTTTGCTAGGGCCAGTGTATAAAGCAACCTTCTAACCACCCGCTCAACATCATCATCCAAAAGGCTCCTGGATGACGGAGAGGAATGAGTGGAGGACTTGTGGCTACCCACCACCGATTGCAATAAAGGAGAATGTGGCATGGAACGAACTGGATCCAAAGAAGGTGACCGGCTCCTTTTTTGGCTCCAAGATGGTTTCGAAACACCAGGTGGAACTGAGGAAGCCTTTTCTTTTCGGAACCAACAGACTTCGGATCCGAAGAATTCACTTTTTCATGTCTTTTTGACAGCTCGAAAGCTGGATCCGAAGAAGTTTTGGATGACTTCTCTGAAGGTTTGGAGGCCTGAGTCCCTTCAACAGCCGAATCAAAAGGCCCTTTTAACAAACCCTTTAGTATTAACTTGTTTTTCCGCTCCTGCAGGTCCCTTGAACTAAAACCATGGCAAATGGAACAGGAATCCTGCAGGTGGATGGCGCCCAAGAAATACACACTAGTGTGTGCATCTGTGAGCGACACTTTTTGTCTGCAAGAATCACACTTCTTAAAACCAGACTGTTTAGTCTCTTTAGACATCCTGTTAAGTCACAATCATCAAAAACGTCACAACCAGTAATGAAGTCACAAATATTAGTAAGTTTGTCACACAAGTGCAAGAACACACAAATGAAGCAGCAGGACAACAAAAAATCAACTACACTAGAAAGAAAACCAATTTTTTTTTTGTAGAAGTCAGTTAGAAGGGAAAAAAAAGGGTTAGAGAATTTAAACAACGTACTCCTCTAACCTGAGGAGATGCCTCTAACTTAAAAGGCGAATGGAATTCAGAACAGGAAAGGGGAGCCCTCCAACTAAAACAGGGTGAGCTAGGGAGAGGAGAAAAGGAATCCCCCCCCAACTTAAATTGACTCACTAAAAAGGGCAGCCACTAGATAGGCCTAAGCAAACAACAGCCCATGCAAAGTCAGCGACAAGCAGTGAAAAAGCCTTTAACTACGGCAAGGAAGCACTCTAAAGATATAGCTAACTAAAGAAATTTTCCCATCATTTAATAACTACCGAAAAACCACACAAAAAGTTAAAGAAAATATCCACTTAGCCTGAGCCAGCGAAAAAGCAATCCCAAAGCTGCAAGCGGCAAACGAGATCTGGGTAACAGTCACTAGGCATCTTGGGATAGGATGTAGCCGTGAGCCAGTGAAAGGTCTTGAGCTTTAGTATGCGGCAGAGTCAGAACTGATGCTCGGTTCTGAACCCAACCATCAAGAATGAAGGCGAGACGGGACAACATAACATCATTTTTTCAACAATATCAGAGGAAAAAAATCAACAATGAGGAATTGTCCCTAACATGGTACATAGCTTGTACTTTGCAAAGGGAACTGGAACCTTTTGAATGCCTGACAGGCTAACCTCAGACAGGGGTGGGTGGTTGGCGTAATGGTTAAGGTGCTTACCTTAGAAACACAAGGTGCAGGGTTTGATTCTCACATTGGGTAATTGGCTAGGCTTAAAATGGTCCCTGAGGACAGTTAGCCTAGTACTAATCTAGGAATCTTGCTTCCTGGACTAGCATCAGAATGTTTTGAGGATTTTTGTGCTCATACATCTCTTATGTATGAGCACTTAAGTCCTTATGCCTAGGTCTAAGGTCGAGCTTATGGCGCATAAGGAAGAAGCGGCTAAGCTTTGTTATACTGGCAGAATGTGGGGTATCCTTAGGATATGTCCCATTTGTCAGCATACACTGCAACAGTGATTTAATGAACATCTGCCATTATTAATCAGAATTATTCTCTACATGTACTGAGAAGTGCAGAGTTTTGAGGTTGGAATGCAGAATGTTTTCTTCCTGAGTCAACAATGATTTGGGCATGGGTAATGACCGCAGTGGAGCAAAGATCAGGGTCATAAAAAATGAAAGCCACAGTGGTCTAGGTCAGAATGCGACCTATCAAAAGCAGGTTGTCTTCTCCCGTTTTGTATCAGAAGAGGTTTCTGAATGGGTAGGAGGGGAGTGAAAACATCTACCAAGATATGGTTCCATTGAAAACAGAAGGCATCTTACCAAGGAGCAAACAGTTTTGAATTTTTTCTATGTGCAGGCTAAACATGAAGCCACCCCCTACCAGACTTGAACTCATTTGCTCCCTTAGGAAAAGGGATCCACATCAGAACACTCAGGGCAGCAGCTGGCTGGAGGGAGGGAGGGGTTGTCACTTAGAAAGACATCAGGGTGTTTGGAACTCTCACCAGGATTTCAACAATGACAGCATATTTTTTTTAATGAATGGCTAATAACTTAACTTGGGTGGTGACATGGGCTCCAATGTCAGAGCAAGGACCTCCTATGTACCCCTTTCATTTTGAGAAAAGTACTTTGCATGGCACATTGGGCTACCATCACCTGTTTGAGTGGCCATGCTCACTTCGCCCTTGCAGTGGGCTCCATCTTTACGGCATCATCCATGACCTCTGATGGTGACAGTCAGGTCTGGCCATAAACCAACCCTATACCCAGGATGGGCACTGCCCACCCTTCCAGCCTGCAAAGTCAAACTGTTAATCAAATTCAGGTTGCTTAGGAAGAGACGTTGTCACGGTTTCTCTCTCTACACCACAGGTATAGCTTAGAAAGTTTTAAACTGACTACTGAGGTGGGTAGCTAAAAAGATGAATTTCTAGAAGACTCTATATCTGTGAAATCTGTTAAACATTTCTTCAATCCAGTTCCCATTCATATGTCAAAGGCATTTCCTGCTCAATGCATCTCTCATTTGATTATGCAGACCTGGAACACAAGTCACTAGCAACTGAAGACTATTCTCCATGGTCCATTCTCAACTCTGAATCATCTCTTTTCAAAGATAAAAATATTTTGTTTCTATTCTCCATGGTCCATTCTCAACTCTGAATCATCTCTTTTCAAAGATAAAAATATTTTGTTTCTCCTTGTTCATCTACATACTAAATCACTCTACACATCTGGGTTGATGCGAAGGTGATTTGACTGTAAACTGTTCTAGAAGGCTGTCTTTGTAAGGTATAGTGCTTTCAGCTTTAAACTGACATGATGCAATTTCTTTTGGACAGATGCCTTGAACCACAAAGTTGCTGCAGTGGGCTCCAAGGGCATTAACTAAATATTCAATCATCAGAACTTGAATGCTGGATAGTAATGAGTACATATTAAGCAGGCAAACTTATTCTGGCATGAGGCATTCAAAGCACAGAGATGAACTGAAGAAACATCCAAATAATGAGTTTATACAGGAACCTAGTGTACTAAATCAAGGCTCAAATGAATGCTGGCATAAGACCAGCATTGGTCTTCAAAAGTACTAAGACAGTCAGTGAAAGTTTTGGCCAGAAACGAAGACGGATACGTAAAGCAAAATCCAAATGTTATGATTAACTGTTACACTGACCACTCCCACAAAAAAATTGGGGATGGGTGGACATTTGTGGCTCACGTGGCTATAGCCCCAGAAATGTATGGTAAGCCAAAGCCACACCAAGAATACATAAAGGGAAAATACATTTCCTTAATTTCAGATGCCACTAGCACCGAGACAGCTATGGCAGGATATACAGATGTCTGAGTCTGTAACAAGAAATGATATGGCTAGAGGCTGGAAAATGAAGTTTTCAACAGCATAGGGATGGAAATTATGCTACAGTGCCATAAGACTGGTTTACTCTTGAGTGTGCCCCTCCAAGCCAGCAGCAGTAACAGAAGCATCTTGTAGCGGTTTATTTTAACATTTACTTCACCCTCTAGAATACAATTTTTTCTTGAGAATAAAAGTTGCTGCTTCTAGATTGACAAAAGCCAGATTTATTGTATATGTGGTCATGTCCCTCACAATTCCCTGTATAGGGAGATATGGTCACAGAACCTGAAGGATGTTAATTGGAGTGTGTTGAGCACCCATGCCAAGAGCCACAAAATGCAAGTAATCCTGCTGCAGAGTTGGCGAGTCTGAATTTTATGCTCTCCTCAGAGTCAACAGGTAGTTCAGAATATGTATTTCAATTTCAGCCATACACTGCATCTGACTGGAATACAAAAGTCACTGTAAGCTCTACCACCCCACCCTACCACCAACTTAGTCACTTTCTGAAGAATGTATGAAAAAATTAATATGGTCATTCCAAAATCAGAACCCACCAAATTCCTTGCCAGTCTCACCCAAACTATTGGAACAAAATGTTGCACTGCAATTCAAGGTAGGGATTACTTAACAGTACAATAATTTTGTTTGAAATCCAAGTCATCTGACAGTAGTGATACGATTTACACTTTATAGTAACCAACTGACTCTGCAGGTGCAGTCTTATGAGGAAGCTTGTGTTAATTGTCCTTGGCCATTTCTAAAAAAAAAACAAGAAAATACTATTGTGTAAATAAACTTCCATAACAGCAGAAGTTTGAATGAATGCTGCTGCAGTAGCCTTAGCAATATGGGTTGTATATCCTGCCAAAGATAAAACAGCTGGCCAGCTTCCAAAGCTTCAGGGCACCTTCTAAGTGCCCAAACCACAAGTTAGCTTGAAATGAGCTGACGAAAAAGACAGTTATGGGACCAAGCCGTTCAGAGCTTTCAAGGCAACAAGAAGAAAGAGAGGGGCCAAGTAATGAAAGGAGAATGCTAGGAACAAAAATTAAGTATTCACACAAACAAATTACCAAGAAACAAGGGGGTGGCAGAAGGGAGCAGCTACTACAGCAGTGATCCTTCGAATATCTATGGTTATGGTAAGTTTACTTACACAACTGTTGTGTGTTCATCATACTGATCACTGCTGCAGTAACCTTAGCTGTGTGCGTAGATTACCATAGCTTACTACCTTTCAGAGGTGGAAGGGTCCCAGAAGACCATGAAAAATGGTCCTAGCTATGCTTGATCTAGACCTAGAACAAGAATAAAGCTTATAAATGCCTTGTAAACGTATGTATGGAGGACCAAGTTACTGCTTCTATGGTACTTCTAGAATCCAACCCTTTCCAATAAGTCAATTCCCTGCTAGAGTGGGACACGACCCTGCCTGGAATAGTTTTATTGTGACGAGTACAACAAAAGGTAATAGGCTTGAAACAACCACTTGGAAATAGTCTGTTCTGACACAGGTTGCTCCTTCTTATCTTCACAAGAAATGAACAACTGATCTGAAGATCTTACAGATTAAGTTCTGTCAAGATAGTACCAAAGTTGTCTGTGGACATCCAAGGTACTGAGTATCCCTTCTCCCTCATTTTTTGGTCCAGGACAGAAAATACAGAGATGCATAGTTTGTCTTCAAGTAACATTGGATATGACGTGGAGAACTAATCCTTCTTTTATGCCTAAAGAAACCCTTCTTGGAGGAAAACATGATAGGGTTGACTCACCATAAGAGCTTGCAACTCAGACTCTTCTTGCAGAGGTCCGAGCAAATGATAAAACAGTTTTCCATGTTATAAACCTCAGGTCAGCCAGATCATCTGGTTCAAATGGATCAAGTGTTAGCTTCTCTAACACAAAATTAAGATCCCAAAGAGGGGCCACCAATTTTCTTGAAGAGCTCAACTAACACCCCTTTCAAAAACATTTCCACATGAAAACGCATTGAAAGAGGAGGATTCATGGGCAAACATGCTGAAATGGTAGATAAATTAACTTTGATGGAAGAATAAGAAAGGCCATATAACAGTAACTCATGCAAATATTGTAAAACCAGAGAACAACTAGCCCTGAATCTGTGCTGACTTTGTTGTTGGCACCAACTAGAAAACTTATCCATTTGCTAATATAGGATTTTCTATTAGCAGGCTTTCTTGCCTCCATTAGCACCTGCTGCACGTTCTCAGTAAACAAGTGTCTAAAGGGAATTAAGACCCTATTATCCAGTCTGTTTAAATTGATTGGGGTCACACAGTCTATCAAACACCCCCGATCTGTTGCAAGAACCATTCCGTAAGAAAGTTTGTGGCAGTTTTCCCTTGCCATTTCCAAATGAAAGGAGAACCACTGCTGCTTGGGCCAGACGGGAGTCACCACAATGATCTTGTGGGATTGCTTCTGAATCTTCAGAAGTACCTTGGATATCCAAGGAAAGAAAAAAGAATCTGTCTTCCAGGCCTTATCGCATGGAGTCATGGAGTCCTGGAGCAGAATCCTGCCAACTGAGTGTTCAGACAGGAGGGCAATAGGTCTACTTGAGGAATTCCCCACAGACGGATCAAATCTTGGAAGACCCCCTTGATCTATTTTCCAATCTTGAAGGTCTGCCCTTGTCCTACTCAGCTCGTCCGCCAACCAATTTTGCTCTGACTGAATGTAGGATGCCTGTAGAGTGAGATTGTGCTATGATGTTATATCCCAAGCAAACATGGCGAATTTGGGAAAGGGGGTATGACACAATTTTCCCTTGCTTGCTGATGTACCACATGGCTGTGGTATTGTCTTTAACAGCTTGAAGAGATACTGAGGACCAAAGATGACAGAGTGGAGGGCCTTTATCACTGCAATCATCTCTCATTTATCTATGTGCTTCCTCCTGTCCTTGGTGTTGCACACACCTTGCACTTCTTCCTGAAACTGCTCCCCAAGCAAAGGCCGAGGTGTACGTGATAGATGACTGCTTTGAAGCAGGAAGGGAGAAGGGGAGACCTGGATTTAGGGATATTTGCCATCTTCTATTGATTTGTCTTCTGATAAACACCAGCACTGGGAAACGAAAAAACAAAGAATGTTGGTGCTGTGATAAGAGAGACTTCAGATGCCGCTATATCTTTCTCATGTAGAGTCTTGCCTGGAATATCACAAGAATCTTAGATGCCATGAGACCCAAAATCCTAATGTGTTCCCTTGCAGTGACCGAAGTTTAAGTGGAAAATCTTAGGAATAGATCTAGATTTAAATGTATTTTTTTTCCCTGTGAAAGAAAAGCTTTTTGAGTTGAGGTGTCTAATACCCCAGGAACAAGATCCTGTGTGAGGGTCAAAAAAGCCTTTTGAATGTTCTCTTGGAGTCCCAGTTTGTGTAAGGCATCTATCACCCAAGAGAAAAATTCTTGACACAGTGGAAAAGGCTCTGCAAAGATAAACAGGTCATCTAAATATGGAAAAAAAGTGGATATTCTGCAGCCAGAAATGTGCTATAACCAGAGCTAGACACTTTGTGAACATTCTTGGTGCAAACGATAGTCCAAAGGGTAAGGCAGAGAAAGTACTGTTGGGCAAAATCTTACCATAACAGTACACAGATGTCCTCTTCACTGTTGAAGTATACTTTACTGAAGAGATCTCCTGCAAAGGATATGCCAGTTAATCAAAGCTCTTACATCTTACAGGAACGATATGCCACACATATACTCCCCATCATGTAGGACGTAGGGCATAAAGATGAAATATGGACACAAACACTCAGAACTGAATTGCCCCAGAAGGAGCAAAACATACCCAGGAACAACAGAAAACATGCACATCCAGAAGAAAAACATTAAGAAAGAAAAGGAAGCAACAGCCCTTAAGCCAGGAAGAAAACAAAACATGGGGGCAGGAGCTAAAACAGACGGGGGGGGGGGATGAATACTACAACAGTGAAGAGAAGGACATATACTGTTATGGTAAGATTTTACATAACTGTACTATATCATTCCATATCACTGTCACAGCATTCTTTACTGATGGAAAAGTACAAGAGCTAAGAGGAAGACTAGGCAGAGGAATGCACAGAAGAGGGCTGTACAAACCCATGCAAAATAGCTCTAGCAAAACCTACCCTGGCCCTGGTAACAACATTCAATTTATAAAGCTTAGTAAAGGTATGAAAGGAGGACGAAGTAGTAGCCTCAAGGATGGAAATGGTGTCCAAATTCTTGAAAAAGGTATCAAAAGAAGCAACTGCCTTAGTAGAATGTGCCTTTACAGATGAAGAAAGACTTTTGCCACAAAAAGTATAAAAAGAAATAGCTTTAGAAATTCAGGAGGAGAAGGTTTGCTTGGAAACAGCTAAACCCAAAGTCTTGGGATGAAAAGAAGCAAAAAGCTATTCAGACTTGGGAATAACCTCTGTTTTATCCAGATAACATCAGAGTTGTCTATGCAGGTCCTAGGTGTGGAAAGAAGCTTCTCAACTGCAGACTGCAGAGAAAGAAAAAAGGAAGGAAATTGAATAGACCGATTTATGGGACATCTCATTAACCATCTGAGAGTTCCTACCCTGGGCCAGTAATCAAGGAGCCTCAATCCTCACCACTGATACCGGTGAGGGATGGCCACTGGGAACAAAAATGGATACACACAGTATTTTCAGATGCAGCTCTATGCACCAAGCACAGTTTCCCTTAAGAGCACACTCCAGACCTGAAGCTGGACTCTGACTCTCTCTTTCTCCAGGCCCCAAACAAAACTCCACAGACCACCTTGGAGCATTGTGTCTCTGTTTCAAGTAGATGACAAACACTTGGATATTTGATTTTCACACACACACCTGGGAAATTTACCAGCTGTGCCCCCTCTGCCTAGACTATAAGGTATTACTCTGCCACCAGTCAGCTACTCTAAGGCTCTTACAAGGGTACCCATTTATATGGAATACAATTAACACTAATACAAATGGTAGAATTTGAACAAAGCAGCAAGGTTTTCAGTACTCTTAAGACGTTAAATGTAGTCTACAAAAGACCAGCCACAATGAAAGGTATACAAATATTTAATAATAATAAATAAAAGAAAATATGAGAATATCTAGTTACAGTAAACACCAAGGTTTCAATCACATGAGATATAAAAATAACGAAATTGGATAGATACACACAGACGCAGAAAAACAATAATTAATCTCAGTACATTTTCCTGACTGACTAAAGAATTACTGTTCCCTAGTTAAGTTACTTACTACAGCAAGGCAAGATGAGGTGTGTGGTTGTATAAGATGTTTGTGACAGATCTTTCCTGTCAGGTTCCAAAAAACAAAATGCTGCTGCGAGAGTTCCATCATACCTATTACTAATACCTAAAAAAAAAAATCACTTCAGCGTTGGTTATAAAAGGACATCACATCTGCTCACCTGACTCCGGTACTACACACACACCAAACCAAATTGCACACACAGCCTTTGCCAAGATCTGTTGCAGCATCTGAAAGCTCAAGCAATTTCAACAACTTCCACCCTTCCAGGGTAGCAGTTAGTTCACCCCTAAGGACAATACAGTAAGACTCCTAGACATGGTTTTCCCAGACATTTTTGCCTCTGGCTGAAATCAGAACCATACGATAAAATATTTATGGTCTAAACCAACCCATTTAATTTTCAGCCTATTTTTCAAAATTAACTGGACTGAGATTAACCTCTTCTCTTCCAGAATTGTCTTAAAACATATACACTTAATCAGTTATAATAATACCGTCTCACGTACATATATATCTCTTTTGTCCAGCTGGACCCACAGTTGATGCATTTTTAACACAAGCAACTTTACAAATACATTTTTAACACAAGCATTTGTACAAAATTCTTTATAATAGTCTAGCTAGCTATGCTGGCATATGTTACACATGCACTGCCCTACCCTCCCTAGCACAGATGGCATTACCTCATATCATCACAAGCCACCTTCAGGATAAAAGGATTAGAACGAAGAGACACCCTGTCTCTGTGAAAAAGTAAAAAAGGAATATTGCCCATAACAGCCTGATGTTCAGACACACTTTTTTTCAGAAGTAAGAGACAACAGAACAGTCTACCTGGTACAATGTTGCAAGGATGCTGAACTAGCAGGTTCAAAAGGAGCCGGAGTCAATTTTTCAAGGACAAAATTAAGGACCCAAGAAGGTGGAAGAGTCTTTCTTTGCGGCTTGATATTAAGGACACCTTTAAGAAACTGATTGAACTCAAACTGAGAGGAGAAAGGGGGTTCAAGGGCAGACAGACTGCTGACAGGTGAGCCTTAACTGAGGAATAAGCCAAGCCAGCATGGAGCAGATCATAAAAATAAGAGAAAACCAAGGGAACCCCCACTGAAAAGGGATCCTGATGGCCAGACGCACCAAACAAAAAATCTTTTCTGTATAGACATATATGATTTTATGGTACTGGGTTTCCTTGCCTCTTGCAGAACCCAAAGCATGTCCTCAGTAAAGAGGTGCCTAAAAGGAATCACACCCCTAACACCCACAGTGTCATTTAAAGACTGGACAGGTGAGTACGTATCAGAGATCACGTGTCTTGTGTCAGAAGATTCACTCAGTGAGGTAATTTGTGGTGATTGCCCCTGGCTAGATGAAAAAGGGGGAACCAGTGCTGCCTGGGCAAAAAGGGAGTTGCTAAAAACATTTTGGGTGAATCCTACTAGACTTTGTACATAACTGTTGGCAACAAAGGAAGGGGACGGAAGGCATAAAGAAACATTCATTTTAAAGGAAAAGGCTGGGTGTCAACTTTTCAAGTCAGGGGATTTGGTACTCTTGAACAGAATACAGGAAATTGTCTGATCTCTGTGGAGGCAAAAAGATGTGCCTGAGGAATAGTACAGTCGTGTACATATCATAAATGTAGATGTTCGAGTGTATTCACTGTTGCAGTCATCACATTTGGGTTATCCCTGCCAGGGTAGCCCTCGGCCGGCCTGAATACCAGAGACATACTATTTCTGCGTTGGTTGCTGTTGCTTGAGGACTGATGTCCGGTCGTCAGCGGTATAAAAAAGTAAGGCAGCCAACTCCACTACATCAGTTTTTCTTGCCCTAACCTGTCAGGAGCCCCCAAATCAGGAGGCCAGATTCTGGTGGAAGAACCCCACCAGTGGAAAATAAATACCAATATGTCCCTTGTAAGGAAAGGAGAACAACAAGGAAGAATGGTAACAAAAGAAGAAAGAGAAAAAAGGGGGATGGAGGGAGGGAAGCCAGGACTGCAACAGTGAATGCACTCGAACATCTACATTTATGGTAAGTGTGCACAACTGTACTATGTTCCTCGTGTTTCACTGTTGCAGTTATCACATTTGGGTATATTCCCAAAACTGAGGAAATGGGTGAAGGCAGTCAAGAAAGCTAGGGGCTGGCTAGGATGCCCTGCAAGACTGCAGAGGCAAACCCTGCCCTGGATTTGGAGAAGAGTGGCAGGTGGAAATGCTTGGTAAAACTGTGGACAGATGTCCAGTTGGCAGCCTCCAGGATGTCCCTGGTGGGGACACCTCTGAGGAAAGCTGCAGAAGTAGAGGCTGCTCTGGTGGAGTGCGTCCTGACCCCCTTGGGGGAGGCTTACCATGCTGTTTGTAGCAGAAATGGATGCAGTGTGATATCCATTTGGAAATGGTTTGCTTGGAGATGGCTTTGCCTTCTACCCCTGTAGCAAAGCTAACCAGCAATTGATCAGACTTTCTGAAGGATTTAGTCCTGTCCAGATAGTATCTGAGCTGTCTGTGCACATCTAGAGAGTGAAAAATCCTTTCCCCCTTGTTCTGGGGATTAGAAAAGAAGGTGGGCAAATGAATGCATTGATTGAGAGCCACACTGGACACCACCTTGGGCATGAAGGATGGGTTAGTTCTGAGGGATACCTAGTCTGCATGGAAAACGATGAAGGGTTCCAGAGCCATGAGTGCTTGCAGCTCAGACACTCTTCTGGCTGAAGTGATGGCCAAAAGGAAGGCAGTCTCCCAGGAGAGAAATGTTATCTCTGCAGAAGAATCTGGTTCGAAAGGAGGCAGGGTGAGCTTTTCCAAGACAAAGTTAAGGTCCCAAGCTGGTGCCCTTCTGGGGGGAACCTCAAGTTGCTAGCCCCTCTTAAGGAACTGTTTGATCAAAGGGTATGAAAAAAGGGACAGCTTGGTGGGAAAATGAGCAGAAATAGCAAAGGCATGAATTTTTATCAAGGAGAAAGACGGACCACTGTGTAGTAGGTCAGCTAAGTAATCCAGGATGAGAGGGATGGAGGTCTGTGCCGTATTGGCCCCCTTAGCCTGGATCCAGGTGCAGAACCTTTTCCATTTACCTGCATAAGACTTTCTGGTGCTAGGGTGTTTGGCCTCACGGATAATATCCAGAACCTTTTTACTGAGAATGGCAGATTGGTTCGGGATAAGGGAATAAGCCAAGCTGCCAAACCGAGTCTCAGCAATTGGGAATGAATGAATTCCCCTTCCCTCTGGGTTAGGAGGTTTAAAATCTGAGGAAGATGCCATGGAGGCAGCGGGGACAGGCTGTGCAGCAAGGGGTACCAGTGTTGTCAGGGCCAGTCTGGAGCTATACGAATGGTCCTTGTTTTTTTCTCTCTCATTTTGAGCAGTACCCTGGGGATGAGAGGTAGGGTAGGAAAGGCATAGACCTAGAGGTCGACCCAGGGGAAGGACAGGGTATCCACTTTCCAAGCCATGCAGTAATGCTCCCTGGTGCAGAATTTGATGAGCTGATGGTGAGAGGCAAACAGGTTGACCTTCGGGGTTCCCTATATCTGAGTTAATAGAATGAAGGTACTTCTGTTGAGCTGCCACTTGTGTGGGTACAAAAGGTTTCTGCTTAATTGGTCTGCCAGGGAGTTGAGAGAGCCCTGCCTGCATAGAGGGTAAGAGTGAGTCCCTCGCTGCTTGTTGATGTACCACATCACAGTGGTGTTGTCTGTTTTGATCAGGAGAACCTCCTGGAGAGAGAGAAAGGGTTTAAAAGCTATCAAGGCGTGCTGCACAGCCATCACCTCTTTTTGAATGATGTGCAGGGGGATTTGCTGTGGGCTCCATTGGCCCTGTATGCACCTGTCGTCCAGGTGTGCACCCCAAGTGCAGTCTGATGCATCTGTGGTGAGGGGATGGGTGGCGGGGTGTGGGGAGAAGGGCAGTCCCTTGTTGTGGGAGCATGCTGTTGCCCACCAAAGAAATTCCTGTCTGAGGCAAGGAATTATAGGTAGAAGAGTTTCCTGGTCTTGAGAGTGTTGATACCAAAGGCTCTTTAGGTAGCACTGAAGTATCCCCATATGCAGTCTGGCATATGGAATGAGGAGTATGCAAGATGCCATGAACCCCAGAGCTTGCAGGATTTTCCTTGCAGAAAGCTGGGGCCTGGTAGCCAGATGAGAGAAGTAGGCGGAGAGGAAAATTTGTTTCTCTGGTGTAAGGGATGCCATCTGGGATGCTGTGTCCAGACTTGCTCCCAGGAAGATTATCCTTTGGGTGGGCAACCTCTTTTGATTTCTTTTCACTGACTGTGTACCCTAGGGAGGTTAAGTAGGCACTTTACAAAGGCCAGGTGTTTGAGCAGCTTCTCCTGGCTGTCTGCCTGAATAAGTCCGCTGTCTAAGTAGGGGTAAATTTGAATATTTCTTTATCTGCAAAAGGCAAAGGCATTAGCCAGGCATTTTGTGAAAACTCTGGGAGCAGTAGATAAGCCAAGGGGAAGTGCAGAGAAATGAAAGTGTTGAGATCCTGCCCTGAAGCGGAGAAATTTTCTGCATGATTCCCTGACAGGAATGTAGAGGTAGGCCTCTCTTAGATCCAGGGTGGCTTGGCAAGCGTCCTTGGAGAGCATGGGTACCAGCTGCTGGAGGGTGAGCATTTTGAATTTTGGGATCACCAGGAATGTGTTTAGAATGGATAGAGTGAGGATGGGGCATCAGGTGCCCTCTTTTGTGGGCAGCAGAAAAAAAAGTCTGGAGTAGAAGCTTTGGCCTATCTGTTCTGCAGGAACGTGCTCTACTGCCCTCAAAGAGAGCAGGGAATAGATTTGCTTTTGAGCCTCTGCCCACTGATTTGGTGGTAGATCTGGGAACTCTTTTGGGGTTGGAAGGGTGTGGAAAGAAAATTTGTATCCCTGAGACACAATATTCAGAACCCATTGGTTCTTAGTAATGGTGGCCCAGGTGCTTGAGTGAAAGGAGAGTTTTCTTCCTACGGGTAAGTGAAGGTGGACTGAGGGGAGGTCGGGAGGAGGTGAGTTACTGTGAGCTCTTACCCTAAGGGGGTGGCTTAGAACTCCCTGATTTTGAAGTGGAGGTAGTCCACTGCTTAGATCTCTGCATTCCCTGAGGCTGCTATCTGTGGGGTCTATTTCCACGGGGCCTAGGCTGGGCCTGTTTACTCAGAACAGGAAAAGACCAGTGCTTGGAGGGAAAATGCCTGCTGAACCTAGGGGGCTGGACCTGTAAGAAATCTTTTACTGTTTGCATAGATTTTGCTTTTTCTTCCATCTTTTTTAAGACCACTTCTGCCTTAGTGCCACATAAGTTATCTTTGTGCAAGGGTACATCCAACAATTTAGATTTGACATGGTCTGGCAGGGGTTTGTTCCTTAAACCGTGCATGTCTTCAAATGACAGATCCAGTGACTACTGCCCTGCAAGAAACATCTAGAGCACCAAAACCACAGTGCAAAGTGTGTTTAGTTACTTGACTTGCAGAATGCATCAAGTCTTGTAACGCTTTAGATTCTGCCCAAGCAGGAAAGGAGGAAATTTTTTGTTTAAGGAGTTCCAAGGTATGTTGCTGATATTTAAGCATATGGAACTGACAATTTAGCGCCCTGATAGCAAGAGTAGCCGAGGTGTATACTTTTTTACCCCATCTGTCCAATGCTCGGGAATCCCTGTCTAAGGAGGTGGGATTCTTAGCAGAGGTTGCTTTAATCCCTTTTGGCCCTTGAAAAACGACCTCAGGGTCGGCTGATGGATTTTTAAAAAAATCTTTGTGCGAGTCATGGACTCTGTAGCACCTGTCTGGTTTTCTGGGAGCAGGAGGGAGGGCATAAGGAGTTAAGCTGGATTCAAGGAAAACATCATCCACCACATCCAGGACTGGGGGTTGGCCAATGGTCTGTGTTGCAGAAGATCTAGGAATTCCATGAGTCTCTTTTTAGACTGAAGGTAGTCCTGACTCTCCCATTGGAAATGCTCCCTTAAAGTATGCAGGGTTTCCCCAAAGGAAAAATCCTCTGGGGAGAGGCTGAAGGAATGGATTCCTCTGCATCAGAATCCTCATAAGTGGAGAAGGGCTGCATGTCTGAAGTCAGGTGCATCAGATTCATCTGACTCTTGTTCAGACAAAACTACTGGGGACAGATCTCTTTCTTTTTGAGAGAGTAGCTTGGCTTCCCCTGATCAGCATGATAAGGTCTTCTGCCATTTTAAGCATTTGAGACTGAGGCAAGATAGCAGGTGCCTGAGAGTGGGTAGTCCGTTTCTTGGGTTTGGTTCGAACCCCGGGCCTAAGGATCTCGGTTGTTTTCGAAAGAAAGTACAGTTGTGTACACTTACCATAAATGTAGATGTTCAAGTGTATTCACTGTTGCAGTCGTCACATTTGGGTTATCTGCTTGCAATAGCCCTCAGTCGGCCTGATTATCAAAGTCTTGGGTCTTGCGTTGGTTGCTGCCTCATCTTCCATGACGTCAGGTAGTCAGGGGTATAAAGCATGCAGCCGATGCCCCAGATATCAGGTGCCCCCCCAATGAGAAGCAAATATATATATATATATAGATATATAGATATATATATATATATATATATATATACACACACACACATACTTAAGCATAGTAAAGGAGAATAGAGGTATAGCCAAAAGAAGTCAGGGGGCTAGAGGGAGGGTAATCAGGACTGCAACAGTGAACACACTCGAACATCTACATTTAAGGTAAGTGTACACAACTGTACTATGTTCTTCGTGTTTCATTGTTGTAGTCATCACATTTGGGTAGATTCCCAAAGCTAAGGACGGGAGGAGGAATTTAGATAGCATTAGGACCAGCTGTAAGGCCATGCAAGACTACAGTGGCAAAGCCAGCTCCAGATTTAGAGAAAACTGGCAAATGATAAAGCTTGGTGAAAGTATGTACAAAACTCCAGGTAGCAGCTTCTAGGATGTCCCTGGTAGGGACACCTCTGAGAAAGGCTGTAGAGGCAGATGCAGTCCTGGTTGAATGTGGTCTAATCCCCTGTGGGATAGGTTTTCCATGGTGCTTATAGCAGAAATGAATGCAATGGCCTATCCATTTAGAAATGGTTTGTTTTGAAATAGCCTTCCCCTCTGCCCCTGCAGCAAATGCCGCCAGCAGTTGTTCAGATTTCCTTTGAGGTTTAGTCCTGTCCAAGTAAAATCTAAGTTGCTTGTGCACATCTAAGGAGTGCAGTATCCGTTCCCCTTTATTCTGTGGATTAGAAAAGAAGGTTGGCAAATGAATGGACTGAACTGGGCATGAAGGAGGGATTGGTTCAGAGGGACACCCTGTCCGCATGAAAGATGATGAAAGGCTTCACAGCCATAAGGGTCTGTAATTCAGATACCCTTCTTGCTGAAGTGATTGCTAAAAGGAAGGCTGTTTTCCAGGAAAGGCATTTTAACTCTGCACTTACAGCTGGCTCAAAAGGAGCTGGGGCTCTCCTGGGTGGTCTTAAGTTTTTGGCCCCTCTGAGGAACTGCTTGAAAAGTGGATGAGAGAAGAGGGGTGGTTCTGTGTTGTAATGAGCTGAAATGTCTGAGGCATGAATTCTGATGGAGGAAAAAGAAAGGCCCTTGTGAAGCATCTCAGTTAAATATTGAAGAATCTGAGGTAAATTGGGAACTGCTGTACCCATCCCTCGAGTTTGGTTCCAGGCACAGAATCTTTTCCATTTTTCAGCATAAGATTTTCTAGTACTAGGCCTCCTTGTCTGCAAAATGACATCCAACACTTGTTTACTGAGGGATGGTAATGGAGAGATTAGGTAATTAGACAGGCTGCCAGGTTCAGGGTTTGAAGCTAAGGGTGCAGAATCTGGCTCTCCTGCTGTGACAGCAGGGTAGGGGTCTGAGGTAGGTGCCATGGAGCCAGCAGTAACGCATTGCGCAAAAAGGGGTACACAAGTGTTAGCGTGGCCAGTCTGGTGCAATCAAGATCATCCTTGGTTTGTCTTGTTTGATCTTTAGTAGTACTTTGGAGAGGAGAAAGAGAGGAGGAAAGGCATAAACCAATAGATTTTTCCAACTGAAAGACAGCGCATCCACTTTCCAAGCTGGTTTTTCGGGAGTCCTTGTGCAGAATTTGTCCAACTGGTAGTTCTGCAGGGAGGCAAACAGGTCTATATCTGGGCTCCCCCATTTGTTTATCAACATGTTGAAAGTCTTTGGTTCCAGTTTCCACTCGTGTGGGTCCATGAGATTTCTGCTTAGTTCATCTGCCAGTGTATTTAGTTTTCCTGGCAGGAATTGAGCCTGTAGATGCACTTGGTAGATCAAGGCTGTGTTCCACAGAGCCAGGGCTAGTCTGCAGAGGGGGTATGAATGGGTACCCCTTGCTTGTTTATGTACCACATAACAGTGGTGTTGTCAGTCTTTACCATTAATTGTCCTGGAAGAATGTGGCCCTTGAAGGCTGTCAGAGCATTCTGTACAGCTAACATTTCTTTTTGATTGATATGCAGGTTGCATTTGACTTGGGTTCCATTTGCCCTGAATGCACTTCCATGCCAGGTGAGACCCCATGCATAGTCTGATGCGTCTGTTGTTAGGGTTTGGGTGGCAGGGGGTAGAGTGAATGGTATTCCCTTGTTTTGGTGGCAGGCCTCTGCCCACCAAAGGAACTATAACTGCAGGCAAGGTATGATAGGAATCAATGCTTCTAGATCCTGAGAATGTTGACACCATAGGCTTTTTAGATACCATTGTAGTTTCCTCATATGCAGTCTTGCATATGGAATTAGTAAATGCAGGAGGCTTGCAGTATTTGCCTTGCAGACAGCAGGGTTTTTGTGGCCATTAGTTTGAAGTAAATTGTCAAATGAATTTGTTTCTCTGGCATGAGGAAAGCCATCTGGGAAGTTGTGCTCAAACTTGGTCCCAGGAATATAATTTGTTGACAGGGTACAAGATGTGATTTCTTTTCGTTTATGGTGTACCCCAAACAAGTTAGCAGCTTTTGTACAAATGCCAAAGGATTCAAAAGTATGTCCTGGCTTTCTGCCTGAATTAGACATCGTCCAGCTATGGGTATATTTTAATATTTCTTTGCATGCAAAATGCAATGACTGGAGCTAGGCACTTTGTGAATACCCTGGGCGCAGTAGATAAGCCAAAGGGCAGTGCAGAGAACTGATAGTGCATGCAGCCTGCTTTGAAGCGTAGGCATCTTCTGCAAGATTCCCTGATTGGGATGTGCAGGTAGGCTTCCTTTAAATCCAGTGTTGCCAACCAGGCATCCTTGCCTAGCATAGGAAGCAACTGGTGAAGAGTTAGCATCTTGAATTTTGGAATCACCAAAAAGGTGTTTAGGAAAGAAAGGTCCAAGATAGGATGCCATGAGTTGTCTTTTCTGGGCACAGGAAAAGTCTTGAGTAGAAACATTGTCCCTTTTCCTCTTCTGGTACAGTTTGAATAGCCTTTGAGCTTAAGAGAAAGAGAGTACTTGCTTTTGAGCCTCTGCCCACTGATTTGGGGGTAGATCTGGCCAACCGTTTGGGGTTGGTAATGTGTGGAAGTAAAAATCTGTATCCTTGGGAAACTATATTTAAAACCAATTTGTCCTGGGCAATGAGTTCCCAGTTTTTTGCCTGCAGAACAATCTCCCCCCCCCCTTAAAGGAGCAGTCAGTTGAGAAGTGCTTGGAAGTTTTAAAGTTAAGTCATTGAGACAGCTTACCATAGGGGGGAGTCTTACTACTCCCTGATTTGGAAGTGGGAGCCCCCCACTGCTTAGTCCTGTGTGCACCCTGGGACTGAAGCCTTGGTGTTCTGCTCGTTCTGGGTTTGGACTGAGAAGGCCTGGAAGAGGCAGAAAAGGCCCAACTCTTAGAGGGCCAATGCCTACTAAATCTTGGAGGCTGTACTTGTAGGAAATCTTTAAAAGTTTGCATAGCTTTAGCTTTTTCCTCCATCTTTTTAAGAACTTCTTCTGCTTTGTTGCCAAACAGGTGGTCCTGATTTAAGGGAGCATCCAGCAATTTAGTTTTAACATGATCTGGCAAAGATTGCTCCTTAAGCCAAGCATGCCTTCTAAGTACATACCCGGTGACAGTAGCCCTGCAAGATACCACTAGTGAATCAAAACCACATTGCAAAGTATGTTTTCCAACCTGTTCAGCAGAATGCATTAAATCCTGTAAATCCTTATTTTCAGCACAGTCAGGAATCAACATCATTTTCTGTTTAAGCAATCCAATAATATGCTGCTGATTCTTTAACATATGAAACTGGCAGTTTAAGGCCCTAATGGCCAAGGTTGCAGAAGTGTACACCTTCTTTACCCCATCTATCCAGGGCCCTGGAATCTCTAACAGAGGGGGTAGGATTTTTGGCAGTAGTAGCCTTAATGCCCTTGGGCCCCTGTGAAATGGTCTCAGGATCCACAGTAGGATTTTTAAAAAGGAATTTGTGTTAGTCAGGAACCTTGTAATATCTATCAGGTTTTCTGGGAGCAAGAGGTAAAGAGTCAGGGGCCAAGCTAGACTCCGAAAAGGCATCAACAATGTCTAGTATAGGAGGGATAGCTAAAGGCCTGTGTTGGGGCAGGAGTAAGAAATCCCTAAGCCTCTTTTTGAATCAGAGTAATCCTGGTTTTCCCAGTGGAAATGCTCCCTAAGAGTATGCAAGGTTTCACCAAAAGAAAAATCCTCTGGGAGAAGCAGAGGGAATAGAGTCCTCTGCATCAGAATCCTCATAGGTAGATAAGGGTAAATCCTGGTCGTCAGAGGAAACAGAAATTTCAGAATCCTGGTCAGAAGTATAAGCAAATTCAGTCCTAGGTCTCTTAACAGGGGGAAGGTTGGCTTCCCCTAATTAAAGTAATAAGGTCTTCAGCCATTCTTATCATTTGTTTTTTAGGCATAGAGGCCTGAACATGCGGTCTGGGCGTCGGTTTTCTAGGCATGGTTCGAGTGTTAGGCCTTGAAGAAAAAGATGGCGTCGGTTTAACATGCAAGTCAGTAGGCCTGAATACACCCTCAGAAGCCAGTGCCTGCACAGCGGCTCCAGACCCATCCAAGGTAGAGACATAGTACAGTTTTTTACCTACCATAAATGTAGATGTTCGAGTGTATACCCTGCTGCAGTCATCACACTTGGGTTATCCTGCCGTCAGGCGGTCCCACAGTTGGCCTGAATTCCAAAGTCTTGGTCCGGCGTCGGTTGCTGTCGCTTCTTCCCTGACGTCAGTGCACCAAGGGTATATAAGAGGCATCAGACGCCATTTTCTTCAGTTTTTCTTGCCCCAGATGTCAGGTGCCCCCCAAAAGTTGGTCAGTAGCTTAGCAACAACAAAACATCCCTCCAGCTATAAGCAAATACACCACAAAGGTTGTATCAGATTTTAAAGTATTGAAAGGTTTTAGTTAGGTCAGAGGGGATGGAGGGAGGGTAACCTGGACTGCAGCAGGGTATACACTCGAACATCTACATTTATGGTAGGTACAAAACTGTACTAAGTTCATCGTGTTACCCTGCTGCAGTCATCACACTTGGGTAGAATCCCAAAGCTAAGGATGGGAGGTGGAGTCAAACAGGGTTAGAGGAGGCCAGAAGGCCCTGCAAAACTGCAGTGGCGAAGCCAGCTCTAGTTTTAGAGTAAAGTGGTAAGTGATAGTGTTTGGTGAAGGTGTGTACTGAACTCCAAGTTGCAGCTTCCAGAATATCCTTGGTTGGCACCCCCCTGAGGAAGGCTGTAGATGTAGCTGCTGCCCTGGTGGAGTGGGGCCTTATGCTAGCAGGAACTGGTTTTCCATGATGGGTGTAGCAAAAACGTATGCAATGTCCTATCCATTTGGAAATGGTCTGTTCTGAGATAGCCTTTCCTTGTGATGCTGTAGAATAGGATACAAAAAGTTGGTCAGATTTTCTGAAAGCCTTAGTTTTATCCAAGTAGTAACGTAATTGCCTGTGAATGTCCAAGGAATGCAGGAGTCTTTCTCCTTTGTTCTGTGGATTTGGAAAGAAGGTGGGTAAGTGGATGGTTTGATTTAGGGCCACACTGGATACCACCTTTGGCATAAAGGAGGGGTTAGTTCGTAGAAAAACTCTGTCTTGATGAAAAATGAGGAAAGGCTCTACTGCCATTAGTGCCTGTAGCTCTGAGACTCTTCTGGCTGAAGTAATTGCTAGCAGCAGGGCAGTTTTCCATGATATAAACTGTAAGTCAGCTGAGAAAGGTCCCAAGTTGGTGTTGGCGCTCTCCTGGGAGACCTAATGTTTTTTGCCCCTCTGAGATACTGCCTTAGAAGTGGATGTGAAAATAAGGGAGGATCCGTGTTGTAGTGAGCTGAAATAGCTGAGGTGTGGATTTTAATAGATGAAAAAGAAAGTCCTTTGTGTAACATCTCAGTTAAATATTGTAGAATCTGAGGTATGTCCGGCTGAAGGGTATTTTGGCCTTTAGCTTGGTTCCAGGTGCAAAATCTTTTCCATTTGTCTGAGTAGGCTTTCCTGGTGCTGGGCCTCCTGGCCTCCAGAATGACATCCATAACAGCTTGTGAAAGAGGGGCTGGCTGGTTGCTTAGGTGATGTGCCATGCAGCCAAATTTAAGGTTTTGAGCTGGCTGTGTAGAATCTGACTGCCTTGCTGTGTGAGTAGATGAGGAATTTGTGGTAAAATCCATGGTGGGCCCTGGGCCATGTTCCTTAGTAGTGGGTACCAGTGTTGGCGTGGCCAGTCCGGGGCAATGAGTATCATTAGAGGTCTCTCCATCCTGACTTTCAGCAGCACCTTTGCGAGAAGGGGCAATGGAGGAAAAGCATATACTGTCAGCATTTTCCAACTGAATGAGAGTGCGTCCACTTTCCAAGCTTGATGGTGAAATGTCCTTGTGCAAAATTTTGAAAGCTGATAGTTTTGGGGGTTGGCAAACAGGTCTGTGTCTGGGCACCCCCATTTTTGAGTTATCATTGCAAATACTTGTGGATCCAGTTTCCACTCGTGGGGATCCATGATGTTTCTGCTTAGGTGGTCTGCCAATGTGTTCTTTTTTCCTGGCAGGAATTGGGCTTGTAATTGAACTTGGTAAGCCAGTGCTGTGTTCCACAAGGTCATTGCGTGCCTGCATAGAGGGTAGGAGTGTGTACCCCCTTGTTTATGTACCACATTACTGTGGTGTTGTCTGTCCTTATTATACGCTGTCCTGGATGTAAGAGGTCCTTGAAGGCTGTCAGAGCATTCTGTACAGTTAGCATTTCTTTTTGATTGATGTGCAGATTCCTTTGATCTGCAGTCCATATGCCCTGAACGCACCATCCTGCCATGTGTGCCCCCCAGGCATAGTCCGATGCATCTGTTGTCATAGTTTGCCTGGCTGGGGGTGAGGTGAAAGGCTGACCCTTGTTGAGGTGACATGCCTGACCCCACCATAGAAACTCCTGTTGAAGGCAGGGAATGAGAGGTATCATTGTTTCCAAGCTGTGGCTGTGTTGAGTCCATACGCTTTTCAGGTACCATTGTAATTTCCTCATATGCAGTTTTGCAAATGGTATTAGTAGTATGCAAGATGCCATGAAGCCCAAGGCCTGCATAATTTTTCTTGCAGGGAGTTGGGTCTTTGTTGCCATTATTTTGAAGTATTGAGTTAGTTGTAGTTGTTTGTCTGGCGTTAGATAAGCCATCTGGGCCGTTGTATTCAAGCTGGCACCCAGGAATGTCAATTTGTGAGGGCACTAGTTTTGATTTCTTTTCGTTTACTGTGTACCCTAGGCAACTTAGAAGGTGTTTTACAAAAGTCAGATGTTGTAAGAGAATGCCCTTGCTTCCTGCTTGGATGAGGCAGTCCATCCAGGTATGGGTATATTTGAATTCCTCTTTGTCTGCAGTATGCAATTACTGGTGCCAGGCATTTTGTGAAGACCCTGGGTGCAGTAGATAAGCCAAAGGACAGTGCAGAGAATTGGTAATGGGTTGAAGCTGCAATGAAACGGAGGTATCTTCTGCAATTTTGTCTGATAGGGACATGCAGGTATGCCTCCTTGAGGTCCAACGTTACTAGCCAAGCTTTCTTGCCCAACATGGGAAGAAGCTGCTGTAGTTTTAGCATCTTGAATTTGGGTACTTGCAAGAAGGTGTTTAGAATTGAAAGGTCCAGAATGGGTCTCCAAGCATTGTCCTTTCTGGGGACTAGAAAGAGCCTTGAGTAAAATCCTTGGCCTTGCTCCTGTGTAGGTACCAGTTGAATGGCTCTCATGTCCATGAGAGCTGTAATTTGTTTTTGTGCCTCTGCCCATTGATTTTGTGGCAAGTTTGGCATTCCTTTTATCCTTGGCAAGGTGTGGAAATGGAATCTGTTTCCTTGTGAGATAATGTCTAGGACCCATTTGTCCTTTGTGACAATGCGCCAGTTGTCTATAAAAAATGCTAATTTTCCTCCCAAGGGAACTGCCAAGAGAATTTTGCTTGGCAGTTTGAGGTTTAAGTCATTGTGTTTGTCTTCTAGTAGTTTGGGACCTGTCTTCTCCTCCCTTTTGTGTTGCAGTGGTCCATTGGCGAGGTTTGTAAGGGATTTGTGCTTGTCCTCTGCCCCTTGGGCATCTGTATTTACCCCTCTGTGGTCTGTCAGAAGCTGGAAAGGACCAATTTTTTGCTGGCCAATTTCTGCTGAAGCATGGGGGTTGTACCTGTAAGAAATCTTTGACCGTCTGCATAGATTTTGCCTTATCCTCCATTTTCTTTAAAACCTCTTCTGCTCTAACCCCAAATAAGACATCCTGCTGTAGGGGTGCATCTAGTAACTTTGCTTTAACATGATCAGGCAGAGTTTGTTCCTTTAAACAAGCATGCCTACGTATAACAGACCCAGTAACAGCTGCTCTACAGGAAGCTTCCAAGGAATCAAATCCACATTGTAAGGTATGTTTGCCCACCTGTTCAGCTGCATGCAACAGATCCTGCACTTCTTTGAATTCAGACTGTTGAGGATGCGTGCTCATCTTTTGTTTTATTTGAGACATTAGGAATTGCTGGTATTTCAGCATGTGAAATTGACAATTTAGTGCTCTCACAGCTAGAGTAGCTGAGGTGTAAACCTTCTTCCCCCACCTATCTAGTGCTCTGGAGTCTCTTTCAGAGGGTACAGGATTTTTAGCCATAGAAGCCTTAGCCCCTTTGGGACCCTGGGAGATTGTCTCTGGGTCAGCAACAGGGCTTTTGTAAAGGAATTTGTGTGAGTCAGGCACTCTATAATATCTATCTGGTTTGGCTGGAGCAGGAGGCTGAGAATCTGGATTTAGACTAGATTCTAAGTAAACATCATCCACAATGTCTAAAACTGGAGGGATAGCAAGTGGTCTGTGCTGGGGGAGTAAAATAAACTCTCGGAGCCTTTTCTTTGAATCGGAGTAGTCCTGACCTTCCCAGTGGAAATGTTCCCTCATGGTATGTAAGGTTTCCCCAAAGGAATAGTCTTCAGGGGGAGAAGCTGAGGGAATGGAATCTTCAGCATTAGAATCTTCATAAGGGGGAAAAGGAGTACTCCTGTTCCTCAGAGGAACCTGAGGAAATAGACACTTGATCAGAGGAGGCATAATCCTCCTCTTGTCTAGGCCTTTTGTCTGGGGGGGGGGTTGGGAACCCCTGATTTAAGAAATCAAATCTTCAGCCATTTTAAGCATCTGTTTCTTAGGCATGGGGCCTTGAACTGGAGACTGATGTGCAGTCTTTTTTAGTTTTAAAGGAGTCTTAAGCTTAGCATAAGATTTTATGGTGAGAGTAGTTTGTCTGAAGACACCTTCTGTAACCGAAGGTGTTTCCGCAGCACCGGCTTCTCCTTCTGCAATGTTATCGGTAGGGCCTAAAGAAAATGGCTGCGTCGGCCTAGAATTCTCTGTGAGAATCCGAAGCGGTCTGGGGTTCCAATTCTGCGGTCGTCAGGGAATGCGTAGGTGCCTCACTGAAAACCGGAGAACCGGCGACCAGCCCAGCCGAGGCCTCGGAGTCTGGCTTGGATCTAGGCTGCCTGTCTTTATCATTGCGTTTTTTATGCACGCTGGTAGTCGGTTGCTCCGACGGCATAGTGTAATTAAATTTCCTACCGAAGTAGTGCCGTGCGAAATCAAAGCGTCGCTTTATAGTTCGCTTATTGAACCTACCACAAAACAGACAACCAGTGACGTCGTGGTCTGGGCCTAGGCAAGGAATACAATAAGAATGAAAGTTCATATGAGGTATTTGCTTCCCACAAGAAATGCAATTAACTTTTTCTGACATCGGACTGAGGCAAGAAAAGGTTCCCCAACGGGGTACTTAGCTTTGAAGACTTCGGACTGAAATTCGATTTGAAAATCTCAGGTGTCGGCAGACTGGCACTTGCGAGCTGCTTCTGCTTCGGACAACGCGCAGCAAGAAAGACTGAAGAAAATGGCGTTGGATGCCTCTTATATACCCCTGGTGCACTGACGTCAGGGAAAAAGTGACAGCAACCGACGCCGGACCAAGACTTTGGAATTCAGGCCAACTGCGGGACTGCCTGACGACAGGATAACCCGTGTGTGATGACTGCAGCAGGGTAACACAATGAACATCTGCAGGTTCCACAGTTGAAACATCTCGCGGCATGCCAGACTCCGAATAGGTCTCAGTAGAGGCCTGCGAATCTGAAGTAGCGGGTATCAGGGGCTGCGAAAGCGATTAGCTTAGGAGAAGCGTTGTCGGCAGCTTTGGACCTAGGCGGCCTGTCTCTGTCTTTATCTTTGCGTTTTTTTGGAATATCGGTAGTCGGGTGGCTTACTGAAGACACATCTGGAAAACTGAACTGAGTACCAAAATATTTAGAAGCAAGACTATACCGACGATGAATAGTTTGTGGTTTAATTAAGGCACAAAACCGACAGCGAGGTATGTCGTGGTCAGGGCCTAGGCAAGGAATACAGTACGAATGAAAATCTTTATGTGGTATTTGTTTTCCACAAGAAATACAATTATTGACTTTTACTGACATCGGTTTAGAGCAAAAAAAAAGTTTCCCCAACGGGGTACTTAGCTTTAGTTGAAGACTTCAGTTCCGAAACTCGAAAATGAAAATTTCAGGAGTCGGACGACCGGCACTTGCGAACTGCTTCTGTTTCGGGCACCGCATGGCCAGAAAGACTGATGTAATGGCATCGGCTGCATGCTTTATACCCCTGACTACCTGATGTCACGGAAGATGAGACCGCAACTGACGCAGGACCCAAGACTTTGATAATCAGGCCGACTGAGGGCTACTGCAAGCAGATAACCCAAATGTGATGACTGCAACAGTGAAACACGAAGAACATCGGTTGTCGCGAAAGAAGACATCAGTTTGGGTCGAGATTCGGTAGTGCAAAGGATTTCCTCAGAAGCCGGTGCTTGCTCAGCGGCTCTGGATCCAACCAAGGTAAAGACGACTGCAGGATCCTTAGACGAAGAAGAGTTCTGCAGTATACCGGACTCTGAAAGGGTCTCAGTAGCAGCCTGTGAATCAAATGAAGTGGGTATTAGGGGCTGCAAAAGCGCCTTACTGAGTACCAGAGTACTGACTACTAGCTTAACGGAAGCGAAATCAGAAGGTTTGGGCCTGTGCGGTCTCTCTCTATCTTTACATTTTTTCAGAAGATCTGCTGCTGGATGGCTTACCGAAGCCATATCGGAATTCGAGGTCTGTAAACGAAAATATCTGGCTACAATAAGGGCCCAATGATGGAGAGTTCTGGCATTAAACAAAGCACAGAAGCGACAACAGGGGACGTCGTGGTCTAGGCCTAGACAAGTGACGCAGTAAGAGTGGAAGTCTCGATGTGGTATTTGCCTTCCACAGGTGAGACAGTTATTAACTTTTTCTGACATCGGTTAGTGCAAGAAGAAAGGATCCTCAACGGGGTACTTAGCTTTAGAAGACTTAAATTCATAAAAGAAACACATGTAGCGGCCGACCAGCACTCATGAAAACTACTACTGCTTTGGGTTTCACGGCAAGAAAGACTATGTAATGGCATTGGCTGCCTTACCTTTATACCACTGATGACCTGATGTCAGTCCTCAAGCGACAGTAACTGATGCAGAAATACTAAGTCTCTGGTATTTGGGTCGGCGAGGGCTACCCTGGCAGGGATAACTCAAATGAGATGACTGCAAAAGGGAAACACGAAGAATATAACCCACCAATGGACTATGCCCAGAAACACATCTCTGTGAAGCATCCATTCATGAGCCTGTGTGCTGGACCTACTTAGGCAGTCTGCCAGTAGATTGTGCTCTGAAGGAATGTAAACAGCCTGAAGAATCACTTGATAATGGACAGCCATTTTCCAGGCCTGAACAGCAAGTCTGCAAATGAGATAAGACCTCATAGTCCCCCTGCTTGCTGACATACCACATCATGATGGTATTGTTCATGCACACTTTGAGGACTAAAGAGAAAGAGGGAATGAAAAGCCTGTAGAGTCAGAAATACAGCCTTCATCTTTTATATGTTGATATGGTCTGACTTCTGATGAGGTGGCCAGAGATCCTGGAATTTCAGATGGCCACAAGAAGCACTCCACCCCAGACAAAACAGCACTTGGGAAGGAACTGGAGTATGACAGGGCCTTCCTGGTTTGAGAGAAATTTGCCAAATCCACCACTGGAGCTCAAGACAAGCAAGCAGAGGAACAGAAAACTCAAGGGCATGGCAGCTGAAGTAACACTGACTTGGAAGCCTGGGGAGAGGAAGCATGGGGATAGTGGAGGACATAAATCACAGGACCCCTGAAATTCCCCGACTGTGACAGTGGACAGAGGAAGGAGAGATGAAGAATCCTGTAAGACACAAAACCTTAAAAGTAGGAAGAGAAGCTGACATGGGAATGGTCTGAATTCTGCAACAAAGAAAAATATTATCTTGGCAGGGTGACGGGAGTGACTGACTGAGACTGATGGTGAATTCAAGACTTGGCATAAGAAAAGTGGCAAAGTGGAGAGCTTGCAGAAGATTGTTAGAAGAGCCTGAATAAGCAAGTTATTTACATATGGGAATATCTGTATCCCTTCAAGCCTACAAAAAGCAATGACAGCAGCAAGGCATTTGGTGAATACCCTGGGTGCAGTATAAAGACCAAACAGCAAAGTAGAGAACTGAAAATGAGAGGAAGAGAGAGACAAATGTAAAATTTTCCTGAACAGAGGGTGAATGAAGAACATGAAGATGGGCATCCTTGAGATTGAGAGACACCAATAAGGCCTGAGGAAGGAGGAGAGAAAACAAGGCCTGAAGAGACAGCATCCTTAAAGAAGGGACCTTGCAGAAAGTGTTGAGTAGGGAAATATTCAGAACTGATCTTCAAGTTCCCTCCTTCTGAGGAGTCAAAAATACCCTGGAGTAAAATCCCCTTCCCACTTGGGTGGGTGGAACAGGCTGAATGGTGCCTTGCTCCAAAATGGGCTGCAAAACCTCTGGGAAATGAGAAATCTCTACTTATTTTATTTATTTATTTATTTTACATTTGTTGACAGGGCTAGTCCAGATGGATATATGTTCAGTAGAGGCCCGGGAAGAAAAGCTCCAAAAACACAGTATTATTTATATTATATGACAGCTTTTACAAATGCAGGTGCATTACAAACTTTAGCAATTCTTTCCTTACAGTACTGCTTAAAGAATCTTTATACATGTCATATGTGGATAGTTATAAGAAGATATTTATAATGGTATTAAATTAATATATAAAAGCACACTCTCTTTATGGTCAACAGAAAAGCAACTAGATTAGTACAGGAATAGTGGTAAGTACCCAATGATAAGTGAGGAAGTTAAGTCAGGGTTAGCACAAGGGCATTACCAATGTGTTTTAAGGTATAGTTTCAGTTTGTTTTTGAATAGTGTTATTGAGGAAAGTGAGGTCTGGTCACTGGGGAGTGAATTCCAGGTTTTGCCCATGGTATTAGAGAACAAAGAATCACCAGCCATATTGTTGGTTTTACTTATTTGTACAAGAAGTTTATTTGACTAGCTTAGGGTCTTAAGGTTATTGTAGGGGGTGATAAGGTTGATAAGTATGGGGTATTAGTAGGTTGATACAGGATATTGTGGGCGACTGTTACTTGGTTAAATAGTAGTAGGTTTGCCAGCTCTAGCCATCCTAGTTGTTCAAGACTATGACAATGATGGGTTCTGAAAGCAGAGCCAGTGTCAAATCTGGCAATATTGCTGTAGGATAGCCAGCTTGTTAAGGTTGTTTTTACACAGATTAGTATATATAGGGGAGGCATAGAGGAGAGTAGAAATTAAGTGGGTACGGGCAATAGTAGTCCTGGCTAATGGAGTCGGAAAGGGTTTGATCCTATAAAGGGAGCCTAGTGTTTTGTTGACTGTTTTTATAGTACTGTTAATATGAGTGTCAAAGTTAAGGTCATCAATTAATACCCCTAGAAATTTGGTAGTGGGATCAGGAGATAGGACAGTACCATTGTTTGATATAACAGTAAAGTTAAGTGGGGAGGCCCTACGGGTGGGAGTGAATAGTAAGAGTTTTGTTTTTTTGGGGTTCAAGATGAGGCAATGGTGTAGAAGCCATTTTTAGACTGTATTAAACACATTTTGGGTTAGGGTCTGTAGGTCAGATGGAGAAGTGGCTGAGCATATTAACGTGGAATCATCTGCATATTGAATATAGGTAGCTTGAAGTATTACAGAATGTAGGTCATTAATAAAAATAGAAAATAGGAGAGGGCCTAATATGGAGCCTTGAGGGACACAAAGAGCAATGAGGAGGTGGGTAAATAAATTGTTCTCCCATAGTACAGCCTGCGGTCTATTGTTTAGGTAGGATTGGAACCACTGTAAAGCCAAGTGCATCTAGTGAAAGGTTTTTGAGTACGTTTATGAGTAGCTGGTGGTTAACCATATCGAAGGCTTTAAAGAGATCAATAAAGAGGGCTGAGGAAAGAGTGTTACTATTGCGATTTTTGTTAATACAGTCAGAGAAGGATAAGAGGGCTGAGGTGGTGCTGTGAAATGGCCTAAAACCATGTTGACAGCTAGTAAGTTGTTTTGGATTAGGTAGTTTAACAGTTGTCTATGAATGCATTTCTCCATGATTTTTGCCAGAGGAGATAATATAGATATGGGTCTATAGTTTGATAATGTGATCTGGAGGAAGTTGCAGAATGCCTGAGAAGGGACTTCCATACCATGAAATACCCCTGATGAAAAGACAGACAGCACCCAAGAATCTGAGGTAATCTGTTGCCAAATTTGGGAGGGAGAGAAAAAGGAAGAGACCTCGTGGAGGAGGCAAAATGTCAAATAGAGACAGGTCTGTACTGAAAAGAAGACTTCTGAGAGGAAGAAGTCTGAGCACACTTAGCAGGAGATTTATGCCTAGACCCCTTCCTACTTTTGGAAGTCTGGCAAGTCTGCCTACAGACAAAGGTGGTTTTAGAAAAGTAATTCCTCTGGAATTTAGGCATGAGGAGACTAAAATATGCTTAAGTTCCTGCATGGCCTTAGCTTATCTTGGACGGACTTTAAAAGGTCAGCCGTAGCCATCCCAGACAGATATTTATTATCAAGAGGAGCATCCAAAAGTTTGGCTTTAATATCATCAACCAAGGCCTGAAGGTGAAGCCAAGAATAATACCTCATCACAGAACTAAAGGCAGCAGCCCTGGAAGAGGGATCAGCAGCATCACAACTCCATTTTATGGAAAGATGAGCAGCCTGGGAAGTGGACCCAAGCAGAGAAAGAGTTGAAGCTTTCCCTTCTGAATCAGGAAGGCCAAACACAACCTTAGCTACCTGAGAAAGAAGGGTTAAGACATACCTGGTTGTATGGGTTTGACAGTTAATAGCCTGAAATGACAAGGTAGCAGCATATATACTTTTTACTTAATCCTTCCATAGCTCTACTCTCCTTATCTAAAGGAAGGAGCTTAGAGGATGGCAAAAGATTAGAAAGCTCACATCAAGGGAGAATAAAACCACAGAAGGATAAGTACAAGGACATACAAACTTGCAGCCTTCAGGCACCTTGTAGAACCTATGAGGCTTCTTGGGCGCCGAAGGGCTGACAGTCTGGAGCTACACAGGCAGCAGCAAAGATGTCCAAGAGAGATGCCAAAACAGCAGCAAAGATGTCCAAGAGAGATGCCAAAACAGGAGGAGCCACAGACGGCTTAGGTGACTCTGTTTGTAAAAGCTCATAGTACCTTTACTGGATATCAGAGACCTGGGAGTAATCCCTTTTAAAATATTTCATCATACGAGCAAAAGTACCACCAAAGGATAATTCTTCCAAGGAAGAATCTGGGCTCAAAGAATCTTCTTTGTCTGAGCCACAGTCTAGAGGAGAAGGGATTTGAGAAAAGTAAGCTAGGGATTTCTGTTTAGAATCTAGGTAGTCATCTAAGGAATCCAGTTCCCTTTTCCTCTTTACAGGAGTGGAAGACCAGGGACTAAAATACACTGGGGATGCTTCAAGGCCATCAAGGCACTTAAAAAGCCTAGGCTGAAATCCTGCCACTCACATTGGGGATCTTTAACAATAGGGATAATATGTTTTGCTTTTTGCTTGTTCTTAAGAGGGACGCCTGCCCTTAAGACCCTAGACTTTTCAGTCTCATGGTGAGATTCAATAAGCGTACCAGGAATCTCCTCCTGGACTAAGATTTGAAGAATCCTCTCGGCCCCTCATACATAATCAGCCATGATCTTCCCACAACGTCCAGAGCAGATGTTTGAAAAGCCTCCAAGGATGTGCAAGAATTCAGATACACACTGGCCTTTGACATAGTCACGGCAGAGGAATCAGATGCAAGCCCCAAACGGTCTTCCAGACTTTCACTAACTTCTAGAGAGACATCCGGCGAAGGCTGAACAACGGGTTCAGGCCTAGACTTCTTGACCTTCTTAGAAGATGGCTGTCCCTTGGGATGGGAAGATTCCTCCACTGCACCCACAGCCTACAGTTTTAGACAATGGTTTTCGAGTTACATGGAGAGAGAAGATAAGGGAATACAGAGGGCCTTGGGGACAAATGCTTGACAAACAGAGCATTTTGTATGGCCGTGGAAGGACATAGGCAAAAAAGACATTGGTTGTGATGGCATTTTTGAGGAATCTGCCTCTCACACTAACATTTTACCTTCTTGGATGACATGAACACAAGTAAGAAACAAAATGAAAAAAATACAGAAGAAACTTCCAGTGGCACACATCTGAAAATGGCTTGGTAACCAGCACAGAAGGGTGTTCAAGTAGACATTCAATAATGAAATCCAGATTGGTGGTCAAAGAAGTTCTGAGTATTAGCATCCATGCATCACCTTTATGCCCTACGCGGGGAGCATAAGTTTAACATTCGGTGCCTACAAATCCAAATGCTTTGGTATACTCTACAGATGTTGGACTATCTTTGGTAAGAGATCTCTTCAGTGAAGAATACTGCAACAGTGATATGAAAGGAAATCTGATAGTGTGATCCAGACACACAGAATCTTAAGAAGCAACAGAATTCTGGATGATTATGGACAGGGCAAGAATCTTTTAAATCTAGCATTACCAGGAAACCTGAATGAGGAAGAAGATATAAGTTGTGAAGTGGCAGCATTCTGAATTTGGGCACTACCATAAATAGTTTTAAAAAAAAAATATCCAGAACTGCCTCCTAGCATCTTCTTTCTTTGGCACTAAAGATTCTTGAATAAAAACCTTTCCTAACCTGGGAAAAAGGAATGTGTTCTACTCCCTGGGACAACATGTGTTGAAAGACAAGGGAAATAATGGCTTCTGGTCTGGTGTATGAGGAATTACCCCCTGGAAAGGAGGAATTTCCTCTCACTGCCATCTGTAACCTTGAAGAATGATTTTCAGAACCCATTTTCTTAGACTAACTGTTGCCAAAGATAAAGGAGATTCATGTTTTCTGGAAGGGAAAAGGTCCTGCCAGGGTGGGAGGGGGGAACAAGATCCCTTAAACAGTCATTACGACTTGCTGGGCAATCTTTGGTTTTGGGGGGGGGGGGGGTGTCTGAATTCTGTTTGGAATTCCCCTGCCATTTCTTCTTAAATGTCTGTTCTCCAGCATTTTTTTGGCCAAAACTGGATGAGAGTTAGAAAATCCCTTCGTAATTTGGAAAATAAGGGCTGAAAAATCTTGGAGATTCCCACTATCAACTTCCCCTTTCACCACACTTGTTGATAACCTCTGCAGCAAAGAACCAAAAACAATTTCCACCGAAAGGGAAATTTAAAATCTGATGTTCAAATTATCTGGGAGTTTCTGAGAACACATCCAGGCAAACCTCCTCAAAACAGTACAAGTGGACATAGCCCTGGAAGAAGTAGCAAATGGGTCATATATATACACACTATAAGTTAGTTGTGAGTTGTACACAATGAAGCTAAGCGACAGCCAGGTTTGCAAAATTTATTAAAAGTATTCACTCCACAGTAATACGAATAAACACATTAACGCTCAACTACACAAATACATTTTAGTTTTGAAACTTCTTCAGATGTGGGCTGATTTGTCTCCAATAGTTATTTAAGTATATTCAAATTAAAAAGATCCAATCAAGGACTTCCAATTAAGCATGACACGGACATTTAAAAGAACAGTAGAAACAAAATATGTGTGTATTAGAAACATAATAATGTGTATTAAAAACAAAATTCATGTATAAAAAAACTGTCAAGACATCTAAGAAAAAAATGAATGATATAAAATTGCATACAAATATAAAAAGTGAGTACTGTAAAAAATAACTAAAATGATCATAAATGGTAAAACCTTATGGGAACTTGATTATAACACCACCTTGTGGTAAAAGACAGTACTTTAGTGTAAAAAACATTCAAAAACATTTACTATAAATCACCTATTTAAAAATCTTATGAAAGGGACTGATAAAAATAAAAAAAATTCTTGGACTAAGTAAAAAAATGAATACAAGAAATAAGTATGTATGAAATAAGTGAAATTATTAAATATGTTAAAACCTGTTTCTTAAAACCTCATTCTTCTATTAAAAAAATCATTTTAAAATAAATAAACAAGGGTGAAGAATAGTGAATATGTGATTGAAATGAAACCCTAAAAACTATTAGTTCATATTCTGAGACCTTATAATTTAGCAGCTCTTAATTTAAGAAGGGGGCTATTGAGATACAATCATTTAGCCCTGGCCATTTGTTGGCTTGCAAAGTTACTTGCCACCAAAGCTCTCTATATTCAATTCTTTCTTCCCATAAGCCACCCCCTTTCATCCTTTCTCACCTTTTCTAATACAAAGAATAAATAATGTGTGTCCAGGCACTCTAATTGATGTTTATAAAGTGCATTTATTTCTTTTTTAATTTGTACCTCATACAAATGCTCGTAAATTCTTCTTTTTAATTTACCTTCTGTCTTTCCTACATAAAATGCTTGACAGCACACGCATTTTGTCAGGTACACTATCCCCATATAGGTTCATAGGTTCATACTAGGCTATCTGCCCTGGGGAAATTATAAGCCTAGCCCGATTCTGTATGGCTTACGCCACTCCTTGATTTGAGTATACTGTGCCTCTGTCTAATAGTGACACGGGAGTAATCCCTGGGACAAACCTACGATCCCCCATCCACTTATCGAGATTCTTCTTGAAGAGATTCAGTGAGGTGCTCTGCCTCACATGAACTGGAATTCTATTCCAGAGCGAAGGGAGCCTCTGGGTTATGAACCTGTCCCTCCAGCAAGTTCTATTTATTTCTGTGCTGAGGTTCAAGTCCCTCGAGCGTGTGGCTCTAAGGGATTTAGATTTACTGAGGTGGAGCATGTCCATTAATTCTGGATTTGACATAGCTTTGTATGTCAGGCATAGATCGCCTCGAAGTAGGCGGTATGCAACTGAGTAGAGCTGGAGTTTTTTTAACCGAGCAGTATATGGCATCTGTTTGAGACCATTGATCCTCTTGGTGAGATACTTTTGGGGTCTTTCTAATTGCTGCAGGTGTCAGGTAAGGTACATCCCAAAAGGGGCATTGTATTCTATGATGGGCCTGATGAGAGATGAATAAAGGGGCACGATTACCTCTCTTGATCTAGATGTGAAACCCTTCGTGATGAGGTGGGCTATGTAGAAGGTCTTTCTAACCACTTTGGCAATATGGTTTTCAAAGGAGAGATTGCTATCAACTTGGGTCCCCAGGTCCCTAATAACTTTCTCTGTACTTAATGGGTTTCCGCCTATGTGGTAATTTGTGGGCACACTGTTTTTGCCAAAGGGTATGACTATACATTTTTTGGCATTTAGCTTTAAACCATGGCGCTGGCACCAGTTATCTGTCTCTGTGAGACCTTTTTGAAGGATGTTTGTGTCAGTTGGAGAGTTGATTATGGCGCCCAGTTTGCAGTCGTCTGCGAACTTAGTGAGCCATAGTCCTCCCACGTTTGCCTGTACCTCGAAAAGTATATACCGAACAAGAGTGGTCCCAGGACAGAACCCTGTGGAACGCCACTTGTGACCGGTTTCGAGTCTGACATGGCTCTAGCAACTCTCACTCTGTGGGTTCTGTCTTTGAGCCAGTTTGCGACCCATCTTGTGACATAGGGGTTTATATTTAAGCTGGATAGCTTATCTATGATGCCCGAGTGGGGTATTGTGTCAAATGCCTTTGCAAGGTCCAGACAGGCTGTGTGGACTACCTTTCCTTCATCTATGGCTTTGGTGACTGTTTCAAAGAAGTCAACCAGGTTCAAAAGGCAGGATCTGCCCTTGACAAAGCCGAACTGGGTAGGATCTAGTGTCTGTAGGTCCCCAATGTCTTTGTTTATGAGCTCCATGATGATCCTCTCCATAGCCTTGCAGACTAAGCTAGTCAGGCTTATGGGGCGATAGTTTCCAGGGTCCGTAGAGGCTCCACCTTTGTGGAGTGGGACCACTGTTGCTGTACGCCACTCTGTGGGCACATATCCTGTAGTGAGGCTGAGATTGTATAGCCGTTTTATTTGAGGGATTAGTTCCTCTTGTAGTTCATGTAGGACGCAACCTGGGACGCCATCTGGTCCCATGGAAGCAGTGTTTTTTGCTTTTGAGAGGGCAGCCTTCACCTGAGCATCTGAGATGTTTGGGAGGCAGCCCTCTGCCGGGATAGATACTTGCTCTTTTGGGGGAGGGTGGAGAAGTTTGCACTGAACCTGTCTGCCAGGATATTGGCGATGTCTGTGGGTTCAGTGTATTTTTTGTCATTTAGAATCAACTCAGAACAAGTCTGGGAGTTGCATCCCAGGTTTCTAACATAACTGAAGAAAGCCTTATGATTGTCTTTGGTGTCCTGTGCAATTTTTCTCTCAAAGCTGGCCTTGGAGGATTTTATGAGGGATCGTAATTTTTGCTAGTACTGATCAGAGATGCCTTCCCTATTAGGGATTTTGCTCTATCATGTAGTAGCTTCCTCCTTCTGTTGTACAGTTTATTTATGGCAGGGGTCCACCAGACTGGACGCCTGCCTTTGGATGATTGGGTCTTGGTTTTGTTTGGGATAGCATGATCCATGCATTCCTGGAGATGTCCGTAGAATGCATTTATATAGGATTCTGCAGTTTGGGCTGTAGTTTCCACTGGCTCTGGGGCCTTGAAGGATTCCACTTCAGTTTTGAGAAGTGAGAAGTTCGCTTTTGAGAAGTTTTTCACTGCGGTTTTCTGGGCTGGGGGTGGGGTCGGGATGTGGACATCCAGTGAAATTAATTTATGGTCTGATCTTACCAATGAGGGATATACTTCTGGTGTGGAGCATAGAGTCCCCATGTTGGTAATGATCAGGTCTAGTATGTTGTCCCCTCTTGTGGGAGTGGTGACTAGTTGTTCCATAGCATTTGAGTTTATAATTTCCAGGAATCTTTGGGCTAAGGTGCTGGGGCTTGAGTAGTGCTTCCAGTCAATGTTTGGGTAGTTGAAGTCGCCCAATATAATGGTGTTCGAGAGATCTTCATGTTCTCCAATGTTTTCAGGAAAGCCGAATGGGATTCCTGACTTTGAGAGGGTGGTCTGTAGGATGCTATAAACTGAAAAGCAGTCTTGCCCACTATTAGTTGCACATGGATGGTCTCCGATACTGGTGCAATGCCACTAACCTGGAGGTGTGGATATCCTTGATAAATATGGAAACACCCCTCCTTTTGTGGTTCGGTCCGGGTTTTGGGGCCAAAAGCGTGATATGAGGTATAGCCTGGTAGTGCTGGGGTGCTCTCTGGAGCCTTGAACCAGGTTTCTGTCACTGCAAAGATATCGATGTTCTCCATACTGAGGAGAGCTTGAGTGCGTGCATCTTGAGGTTAAGACTTCTGGCATTTAGCAGCATTACCCTTAGTTTCTTGTTCCTTGTGCTGTCTATGGGGTGGGTTTGACTTTTGAGCCTTGCCTAAAAAGGCACTATGGGGGTGGCAAGAGCCTTTGCCAATATCCGAAAGCCCAGTGGTGACAGGTGCAAGCCGTCCCTAGCGAAGCAACGTGGCTTGTCGAGCATGTCATCCCAGGCTGACAGACACTGGATCCCCTTTGAATGACACCAAAATTTTAGCCAGTTGTTAAAATCGATCATTTTGTCTTTGTACTGTGGCATCATTCTAGGTGAGGGTAAGATGCTGCTCAAGGTCAGGGTCATACCAGCCTGGGCTACATGATCAGAGAGCTCCTCTATGTCTCTTTTCATGTAGTCCAGGGAGGTACGTCTCAGGTCATTCACACCAGCATGTAAATCCAAAAACACGGAAGCAGTCCACCAGCGATGACCAACTCTCTTTATTACAGGTACAAGAAACAAATCACTCAAAACGTAAACGCTATTAAAGTACACAAGTGCGTTTTCGTCTCCACAAACATGTAAGACTTCTTCAGACTACCAAATAATGTTTGAAAGCACCTAATATACTCACATGTGGTCTGCACCAACCAATAAAGTTCATTAAATGAATAATTAACATTAAAAACATCTGCTTGCAAGGCTCATTTGAAATTGCTAAAAACACACTTCAATATTCAACTTTAAAAAAACACCATTCCTCATTAATTTAAAATTCATAATCACTCAATAAGTTATTTAAAAACACATTAAATACATAAATACAAATGTTTATAAAAACTACTAAATATTTATTCATTTAAAACCCATTCTACTTTTTATTTCCTAAGAATTCCTTCCTAACCTAATAGCACCATCTGCTGTTCCTAAAGAGCAATTGCTAATAAAATTAAATCTTAGCTGCTCTTAATTTTAACACTGAAGTTAAAGAAATGTGATCATTAAGCCCTGGGGCATTGGTTGCATCTAATAAAATCTGCCACCAGAGCTCTTTAAATTCTAACTTTTCTTCCCAAAGGCCTCCTCTTATTTCTTTTTTAACCTGTTCTAATACAAAGAAGGTGAATCTAGCATTATTGCAATCTAGCGTGTGTTTGAACAGAGCATTTGTTTCTTTTTTCTTAGATATCTCATAAATATGCTCATAAATTCTCTTCTTTAATGCTCTCTCCGTCTTCCCCACATAATATGACTTACATTCCAAACACGTAGCTAAATACACCACACCTTGCGTATCACAGTTAAAATATCCAGAGGCAGTAATGTTAATGTCCCTTGTTGGCACCAATATTTCCATTCTGTTACTAATATGTGGGCACTGGTTACAGTGTCCACATTGATATGTTCCATATTTTCTATTTTTATCACATAGTAACATTTTCATAGAAATTTCGTTATTATTACTTACTTTATTATTTTCCAACAAATTTTTAATACTTCTACCATTTTTATACACAACCTTAGGCATCTCTTTCTTATTATTCAGGATGTCAGTGAATGAGACAAAATTGCTCCATTCTTTCTGAAAAATCTTTCTTACTTTAATGTTCAAATTATTGAACTCCATCACCAACGCTGAATTATACTGTCCATCATTAACTTCATTGGTTTTATTATAGTTAATAAAAGATGGCAAATTATCATCATTTGTAGTTAATTCTGTACCTTTTATTGGTTTGTATTTACCTGGTCTATTTTCCTCTACCTCTTTTCTAGTTCTGGAAATAAATTCAGGTGGATAGCCCCTGGCTAAAAACATTCCCTCCAGTGTGTTACATTCCTTAAAAAAATCATCATCTTTACTAGTCATACGACACCCCCTCACAAATTGTCCCTTGACAATATTCTTTTTACAATGCGGGGGGTGCGCGCTAGTGAAATGTAAATAGGAATTGCAGAAGGTGTTTTTTCTAATGTTTTTTCGAATGTTTTTTCATTCACACCAGCATGTACAATGACTGAGTCATATTTGTATTTGCTTTGGAGTGACCTGAGTGCTTGCGTTATGTGTCGGATCCTAGCACCCAACAGGCAGCTCACTGTGACCTTCTCTTTATTCAGCCTGGTGAGCGGGACGTCAGTGTGTCTGACAATAGAGTCACCTATTACAAGAGTATCAGGTGTGTTATTCAGCCTTAAGGGCTGTGGCTGCTTGGCACACTGACTTTGTGGGTTATGTGTTGTGTGTGTTTTGTTTTGAGGTAGCGTTTGCTTGGATGTCTGCTTTGGAGGTCTCTGTTGCTTAGGTAGATTTTTATTTAGAGCCTCCGAGTATGTTTTTGTGTATTTATGTGTTTGGTTCGCTGATGTGGTGGGACTATGTACTATGTGATACTGGAATTGTGTTGTGTGAGGTTACCTTCTCCTCCTGACTGGTTACACCAGTTTTAAGATGAGAGAGCTCAGCCTCCAGTTTGGCTAAATAGTTGCATCTCTCACATATATTTGAACCTGTTTGGAGGAGGAGAGGGTTGTCCGTGTACATGAGACAGTTGTAACATTGCCTCAAAATTCCCAGATTCACCAGCTGGACTGGAGAGGAAACCACCTTTGGACATGCTAGAGTAATAAGGAAACTGAATTTAAGACGGACCAATAGAGGACAGGGTAATCGTAGAGAGTATAAGAGTAAGTAGTGCTTATGGTTTAATGGTGCTAACTTGTAGGATTACTTAATTGGACCAGTGAAGGGCCTTAGAATGAGAATATGGTGTTTAAATTGAGAGAGAGAGCAGTTCTAAGGGAAAAAGTGAAGAGCAGACTTTGTGGAGCCAGGAATAGTTTAAACCCAATTAGGTGGCTCTGCCCGTTGTTGCGCTATGCTCAAAAACGTGCAAAAGAGGGTTTTAAGAGAGGAAGATGAAGGAGTTTTGGAATTGACCCAGAATGGCCAATAAAACTACAGTTTCAAGTCAGTAAACACTCCCACAGGGGCAGGCAGGCTGCTCAATGTTTTTCACTGCCACTGATCAACAGAGAGACTTTCCTTTAGACCAAGCAAAAAATGGCCTCACAGAAACTTACAAACAGTTCAAGAACAGCAAGCCTGTAACTGAACTTTTTTAAATCTCAGAAAAGTGGGAAAAAGCAAGATTTTTTTGTTTTTTTTTTGTTTTTTCAGAGATAGCAGAGGTTAGCAAGTATCAGCAAGTTATAACAGTGCAGTAAATGACCCCACACAAGAGTGCTAGGCCAAAAACAGATAAAATGCAAGTTTTGAGAAAAAAACGATTTTAAAAATAAGTGCAAACAGGAAATTCAGTAAACAGCTCTAGGTTGTGCTCTAAATACAGTTACTAATGCAGAAATCAAATTTAACAAGCCAGAAAATGCTCAAAATAGGCGGCTATGCAGAAAAACTTAGCAAATAAACAGAGGAAAAATACTTAAAGTCTCAAAATCTTCACAATTACCATATATATATATATATATATATATATATATATATATATTCTTTCCCCTCTAATGCAATTTTTCTACTTTCTAAACACATGGTTTCTTTGTTGTAAATATATGGACATTGAGCACAATGCCCACATTTAAATTTTCCTTTTCCTCTTGTGTTAATACTTCCTACTTTTGTCATATAATTACTTTCCAATAAATTCTGAATTTATGTAAACTACTCAACTTTTCTTTAGTTATTCTATCTAGGTCCGTAACAGATATGAACCTATTCCATTCCCTTTCTATTATGATTTTAACCAAGGTAGAACTTGCATTAAATTCTATAACCAGAGCTCTGTTGAAATTCTCATCCGTTTTTTTTTTGTTCAGTACTTTCCTCACTACAACCTAAAATTGGACAAATTCCCCCCCCCCCCGCTTCCTTCCAATACTTCCCTCTTCACTTTCTCAAAGTATTTGGATAATTTCTTTTCTTAAACATCCGGTTCAAGATTTTAATTTCCTCTATAAAATCTTCTGTGTTTGATGTCTTTCTGGATGATCTAATGTATTGGTCCCTAACCAAATTTATTTGCTGATGTACGGGGTGGGCACTATTGAAGTGCAAATAAGATTTTGAATAAGTACTTTTCCTGAATACTTGAGTGAAACTTATCGTCCTTATACATCTCTACATCTAAATATCTTAATTTTTCATCCTCTATTTTGTATGTAAATTCTAAAAAAAACTGTGCTTTTATTCAAAAAGTTTATAAAATCCGAAATTTCTTCTTTGGGTGCTTTCCAAAAAATACAAATATCATCCAGAAACCTCTTGTATAATAACCATTTTTGGCTGTATAGAGTCTAATACCCATTTTTCTTCCCATTTTGCTAGGATCAAATTTGCGTACGTTGGTGTGCAGGCTGCACCCATGGCCACACCTTTTATTTGATGGAAATACTCACCCTTAAAATAAAAAAAATTATACCTTAAAACTAGATCCACCAACTGTAAAATCACTGTACACTCATCATGCGTTAGGCTACCATCCTCAAAAATTACTTCCTTTAACATTACTTTTCCTTCCTCCTGTGGTATACAGGAAAATAAATCAACAATGTCAATAGTAAGGAAATACATGATATTTGTATATAAATCCTGTTTCACACTCCTAAGAAAATCCCAAGAGTCTCTGAGAATGTTATTACACTTTAGCAATATATTTTTCAGTTTTGAATCTATATATTTTGTGGAGTGAATACTTTTAATAAATTTTGCAAATCCGGCCGTCACTTAGCTTCACTGTGTACCCTTCCGAGGGTCTATTTTCTTAGTTTTTAGTGTTGTTTGTTGGACCCCTTGGCTTTTTTTGGATTTCTTAGTTGTGACTTGTACAATGGAAGAAACTTAATTTAAAGCAGATTTTTCCTCACTATTAGAAACTGCACACACAACATTCCTCACACATTCACAATTATTCATAATTTTAATATACGGGCCTGACGATTCAAAATTCTGAAACTCAAAGTTGCAGAAAAATACACCTTTTCCCATATTTATCAATAATCTTCCATTTCTTGTCAAAATGAGAAGGACTGGAAGCAACTAAATGTAAGATTAACTAAGCTATTGTTGCTGGGTTAGATTTGGGAAGAGTGTATAAAAACTTAAAGATTGAGGAACTTTATACATTCTGTCAGCCTTTTTAGGGCCAAGCTGGCTATCAAGAAAATTGCAGGCAGTGACATACACATCCTCCCAAACTGACAGAACTGGTGGAATTGAGTTAAGTTTCTGGAAAACCTTTGTGTAACAGCTCACAGTATTTTCTGAGGGACTGAAAAACCTCAGCGCTCTCCCACCAAAGACATTTTGGAAAACAGTTTCACAGACAGTGAAACTCTCACAGCCAGTATAAGAAATGAGCTCTCCTCAGAGTCTGAATCAGAAAACTAAGGAGAAAACCCTTTATCTATCCCTTCAATCTTCCTGCCAGATCCAAAATCTTGGATCTTGTTAGGAACACAGGTATCCCCTCTTTCTTTCACCACAAACCACATAAGAAGAGCCTGAATTAAACCCTGAGCCAGACCTAATAAACTACTCCTTGACTAAGGAAATTTGAAGAGTAAATGATACATTTTTAGTTTTCTGCTTCTTTGTGACAGGAAAAATGGGACCAACAGTATTAATGGTTTCCCCAGAGAAGGGCACAACATTTTGACCAAACAGGGAAGTCTTCTCGGTTTCCTCCCCCAAGACTGGTTCTCCCTGCCCACCGAGGGGACCTCCACTGGAACAGAAGATGTGGCTATCCTCTGTTCCATAGTGACTGTAGCTGCTACATCAGAGGATCTGGGATTAAAGTATCTGTGGTCTGAGGAACATGCAATGGTTCCAGCAGAGGCAAACTGCTAGCCTGCTGTGGTGACTAAGTTATCATCATCGTCATCATCAACTCCCCTTTTTTTCCCCATTTTCTACATGGGGTCGGGATGTTGTATTAACTGTCTCCATTTCTCTAGATTCAATGTCATACTCCTGCCTTCATCCACCCTCATGCCTGACTGTTACAGATCTCTCACACAATCCAGCCACCTCTTTGCTGGATGCCCTGGTTTCCTCTTTTCTTTTCCCTGTCTGTCCCAAATCATCTTCACCAGACTGTCTTCTATTTTTCTGCAGATGTGCCTGAACCACTGTAATCTTTTCTCTTTGATCTTTTATGCAACTGGAGCTACTTTGGCTTCTGCTCTTATGTTCTCATTTCTTTGCCTGTCCCACAGTGCGCATCCTACTATCTTTCTTGGGCACTTCATTTCCATCATCTCTAGTTTACTCATCTGCTTTGCTGTTACTGCCCAGGTTTCTGTACCACTCAGTTGTACTGGTCGCATCAGTGTTTTGTACAACTTACTTTTCAGCTTCTTTGGCATTCTTCTGTCATACACTACACCTGACACTCTATGCCAATTGGCTGCAGCCCCAATGATTCCAGGTTTGATCTCTTAATTCAGACTTCCCTTCTCCTCAGCTACCCCTCCCAGATACTTAAAGCTATTTACCTGTTCCACTATCTTCCATTCTATCTCAATTCTCAGCTGCTTCTGAATTCCCCAATTTGCTGTAATTACCATGGTCTTTTTTGTACTTAGTTTCATCCCAAGTGCCTTCAGTTTTGCATTACATTCCCCTATCCTGTGCTGCGGTGACAAAGACTGTTTAATCTTTTCTCTCCCTTTTTTTTTTTTTTTTTAATTGGAAGAAGCAATGACCATGGGACTGACAGATTGTTCCTTGGTCAAGCCAAAAATGGTGCCTCTTTCCAGGAAAAAATAAGCAGCAAATACAGGTAAAAACAAAAAGTCTTAAAAAAAACACAGTAAAAAGCACTTTAAAACACTGTGTCCACCCCAAAAGTAAACAAACACAAATTCTCCATTAAAAAAAAAAAGTTTTTCAATTATTTTAAACTGAAGGAAAAAAAAATGTGCTCCACTTTAAAAGTATAGTTAAGACTAATGACAGTCCGTTAAAAAATTAACTCCTAGCTTAAAAATAACTTTCCTAAACATGCACAACAGTCTGATGAAGTTTTGATTAATACATTTGTTAGATGAAAGCGCTTACTGTTTTTGTGTAATTTTATACATTAAATGTGTATTTATCTTGCGTGTATATGTACAAAATTTTTATTACCTTGTTTTAGCATAGTGCTGACTGCCTTATGGTTTTAGAACTTGTAAATGCAACAAAACAACATTTTTTTTAATATGCAAGGTTTTCCTCAATGGGAACTGATCTGCCAAAAAAAGGAACGGCACAAGCTAACTGTCGATCCTCAAAAGCCCTTAAGGAGCAGCCTCCAATGTCAGAAAAGCTGAATGGTGCCCAAACTTGTCTTTTTAGTCAGCTCAGCTTGAAATGAAAGATGGTTTGGGTGCATGGAAGGTGCCCTGAAGCTTTGGAAGTTAACCAGCTATTATATCCTTAGTAGGATGTAACCCATATAACTAAGGCTGCTGCAGTAGTGATCAGTAAGATGAACATCCACTGTTGCTTAGGCCAGAAAGGTGTCAAAACAGTGACTTTTGGAAAGTCCTTCCAAATTTACAGCATGATCCTAGATTATCAGTGGAAAGCATATCTCTCAACCTGGAAACATCACAAATCTGAACAAAGGCCCATGAAAAATAGGTACAAATCCGTACGCTGATTAACACAAAATTTGCATATATAATTATGCAACCCCACCCACTCCAGGGGGTTGTGGGATACCATTTTTTTAATGCAAAGCGAAGAGGAGAAAATATTAAACAAGATAAACTGAACAATAGAGTTTTATTCATATTAATATTTAAACTTGTATCAACACTTTGAACTTATGCAAAACTAAACTACAATTTTCTTTTATAAAAATAAAATGAACCCCTTTTTCTAAGCTCATTGCTTAACTGTACTCTGCTATTCAAGATGCTTACTTATTTCCAAGAGTGTGGTATGCTTTCTCTATGTGACCATCACACCCCACCCCCCAAACTACTAGGGAGACCGTAAGTGACCATGCACCTTACAGACCACACAATAGCTCAATGGGTAGTTAGGGTCTTAGAAATCCTCTCTAATCTGCATTCACTCTGCCTTGACTAACTTATCTGTCCTTTGTTATTTTTGCTCAGTCTTACTAAACAGCCACCAAGTATGTAGATGGTGAGCCTGCACCAGCTCAAGCAGTAAAATAAATATTAAAATATCAATCTATAAAAAAAATTGTGTGTGGAAAAAAAAAAGAAATCACATTATAGCTGACATTTTTGAAGGAAGTTTGCAAAGTCTACCTTTATGGGGTCATGAAAGACAAAATGTATTAAACTAAAAAAGAAAGTCAAGCTTACTCAGAGACAGATGATGCACACCAAACAGGTTAGCAATGCAAGCAGGAAAACATTTTGCAGAACAAAAGTATTTACAGAGGTTTCGGTCATCATAAATGCAAATGTGCTGTTGCTTAAGCCGAAACAAATCCACCTATAAAATGAATCACAGAAAATGATCTGTAATTTAATATCTGTTATAGCATTTTATAAATAAAAGTATTTAAAAAGTACCGAATAAAATGGTATAAAAAACCTTGTGGACAGTTGAAACGCTACTGACCTCCTCCCAGAGAACTCTGCTAAACATACTATAATCCCTGAGGGCTTTCACTGCTGCTTGGTGTCAGAAATCAATGTTTATGAGGCATATGGATGGAAATTTCTAACAGATGCCAGTTCTTGGTGGCCCTGTGCTGCTTTTCAATATCTGCCTTCAGTCAGTACAATAATGTTCTCACTTCCTGCCATGGCCCTTTGAAGTGATAGCCCAGCTGAAACCTTCCTTGTTTCAGCCCTGCTGTACACAGCTCCCTCAGCCCTTCTGTTCTTGTTACTCCTCGAATCGCACTATTACACACTTCACGCGCTGTGGTGAAAATGGCGACCTATATTTATTTACCTGACGATTTGTTATAATGTTTGCTCTTCTAATCACTGAAAATATTCTATATGTAATTTGCATTGTCTGCCCATCTAATCTCTGTAAATATATTTATTTATTTGTAATATGTGACATGTTATGATGATTTGTTATTCCATGGAGCTTTTCTCCCCAGGCCTCTGCTGAAAATGGATATGCATCCAGTCGTACTATCCCGGCCAACAAATGTAAAATAAATAAATAAAAAATAAAAATTTTACATTTGTTAACCAGGATGGTCCGACTGGACACAGGTCCATTTTCAGCGGAGGCCCGGGGAGAAAAGCTCCACAGTAAGTAAAATTTTACACAATATGTTAAAATACAGTATACAGAGAATTTTCAAACAATATATTAAAATACACTATATAGCAGAAGACATAAGACCTATATATATATATATATATATATATATATATATATATAGGAAAAAATAGTTATACATGGTTAATAACACAATAAGTATACAAATCCAATCAGCATTAGGAGAAAACCTAGACTATAATACATATTACAGTAGGTATATTAGGACGTGAGGTATTTAAGTGGAATCATTTGAGAACTTAAGCCCTACACTGATCGTCTCAAAAAACTCCAGCTTTACTCTGTAGCATATCGCCTACTCCGAAGTGATCTCTGCCTAACATATAAAGCTATGTCAAACCCAGAGCTGTTGGACATGCTACACCTAAAGAAATCCCAATCCCTCCAAGCTACACGCTCTAGGAACCTAAACCTTGTCACCACAATAAACAGGACTTGCTGGAGGGATAGATTCCTGTCTCGGAGACTTCCCATACTCTGGAACAAGCTACCCATCTATGTAAAGCAAAGTTCCTCATTAACACTCTTCAAGAAAAATCTCGAGTGGATGGGAAATAGGAAATACACCCCGGGGATCACTTATGTGGCTCTGCTCGACAGGGGCACAGGAAATTAACTTTCTTGGGTTGGTGTAAGACAGGAAACTTTGTTGGCTAGGCTTACTTAGGCCCTTGGGCCAATAGCCTAGTACCTACCTATGAACTTATGTAATACATGGGCATAGCCACTTATTCTTTAAGTGTGTTCTAAGTGAGATTTTAAAGTGAGAAGAGGTAGGGGCAGAAATCAGAGCAGGAGGGAGATTATTCCAGGTTCTAGCTATGGAGTGGGAGAACAGTGCTTTTCCTGCAGTATTGTTTGCCCTAGAGATACAGAGGAGGGGTCTGTTTCCCAATATACTACACTCACTGGTCAATAAAACACTGAGTATGAAATGGAATGCTTTAGAGAGGTACTGAACTTATTCATGTCAAATGAGACCAAAAAAAAAAAAAGGTTTTGCAGGCAACGAGCAGCAGAGAACTGTAACTAGATGCTGCTCTTAAATGCTCAGGATAGCTCTCTGTCCACATTTAGATAGTTTGCAGTACTATTTATTCTTTTGAGCATGGTTGTTCCCGCCAAATAGTGAGCACTAACAGTTTTCATAACACTGTCAGGCATCAGGGAAAATTACGTTCTGTTTGCTAAAGAGTTTTCCCACCTTGTTTATTTTTTTTCCCCTGAAAGACTAATGGGGGCAATTGAGTGAACCGACCATTAATATGGTGTGATACAAAGAATTACGCTACTAACTGCAAATGTAACTCTAAAAATCTCTACTAAGAGTATGTATGTCATGTTTACCGTTTGTGAATAGTATGAATAAAAATGTATACTAGACCCCTTCCCCCATGCATGCAAACTCAGGATAGCCAAACGAGCACCATGCCAGCCATAGTGCGATTATTAATTTTTAAAATACATTTTGCCCAACACAAGCACACTGAATACCCACTTTTATCTGCAAACAAAACACTGCACTAGTGAGACAGCAAAGAAAATAATGCTTAATGTTTGTGCAAATTTGTTATATTATTAGCTGTGCAGTTAAAGCCAACTAATATATACTTTTTAATATTTACTATCTGTTTAATTCCTTACTTGGGATAGATATAGCAAAAAAGGCAGTTATATCGTGGGAAAGTTAAGTAGCAGCAGAAGAGTTAAGGTGCCCAAATCAGACGTAACGGTTATTGGAGTTGGAGGATGCAAGTCTCAAAGCTTCTTTACAATTCCAGAAATCCTAGCCACATCCCTCCAAACAAGCACACACATAAAGGCACCTGTCACAGAGTAATAGGGTATAAATATTTTAATTTTTTAATTCTTTTTTTTTTTTTTACCTGTCAAACTAAAGCTCACAACCTTACTAAATTTTCAACGAAATCCCACACACTTATGTAATCTTGCATAACAAGCTATCACAAAGCAAAAAGCACTCTGCTGAAAGCTAGCCTAGAAAGGGTTGCCCGTACTATTGCAAACATGCCCGTAAATACAAAACGGACTTTGCAGTTTCACAGGCACTCTTCCTACTGGTTACTCTTAACTTGTTGAGGAGAAGCCAATGGAGGCCAAACAGACATGGGTAGGCATTAGGCAGGTGTGAGAGGAGGAGTCATTGAGACTGTAGTGTGCACTGTGCAATCAGTCTCTCACGCGTTAGCCAATACTGTGTCCGCAGCCGCGCTAACCTCCTGATGTCTGCTATTTCTTCTACATTTGATTTTCCCCCTTTAGTTTGGGAATATTTCCAGCCAGCATATAATATTCCAGGACGGCCAGACATACAAGACATTGATTCGATCATGCCACAATGCAATGTCCTCACTGATTGGCTGCCCCCTGCAGTCGCAAACTGTTTTTTTTTTTCTTTAAGTTTACTCTTTTTGACCAAATTTGATGCTCACATTATCACGCATGCCTCTATTAGAGAGACTGATTAACCCCAAATAAAGTTCAGCTGTCCTAGTAGGATTTTCCTGACATTTACTCAGTTGCCTACTACAGCAAAAGTCATGGTTCCCAGACAACTTAAAAAGTATTAAAGGGATCTCATTCTTGAAAGGTATCAGAAGGGTACAAAAAAATTTCCACAGCATTGAATATATGATGGAACATAGTGAAGACAGTCATCAAAAAGTGGAGAAAATATGGGACAACAGTGACTTTGCAAAGAACTGGACGTCCCTCCAAAATTGATGAAAAGACAAGACGAAAACTGGTCAGGGAGGCTGCCAAGAGACCTACAGCAACACTAAAGGAGCTGCAGGAATTTCTTGCAAGTACTGGTTGTGTACTATATGTGACAACACTCTCCATATTCTCCATATGTCTGGACTAGGGTGTAAGGGTTGCAACACGGAAGCCTTTTCTTACACAGAAAAATATCCAGGCCTGGCTAAAATTTGCAAAACAATACATCAAGTCTCCCAAAGGTATGTGGAAAATGTGTTGTGGTCTGATGAGACCAAGGTTGAACTTTTTGCCTGCAATTCCAAAAGGTACGTTTGGCACAAAAACAACACTTTGCATCACCCAAAGAAAACCATCCCCACGGTGAAGCCTGGTGGTGGCAGTATCATGCTCTGGGGTTGCTTTTTTTCAGCTGGAACTGGGGCTTTAGTCAAGGTGGAGGGAATTATGAACAGTTCCAAATGCCAGTCACTCTTGCCCCAAAATCTTCAGGCATATGCTCGAAAGCTGAAGGTGAAGAGGAATTTCACCTTTCAACACGTCAATGACCCTAAGCATACATCCAAATCAACAAAAGAATGGCTTAACCAGAAGAAAATTAAAGTTTTGGAAGGGCCCAGCCAGAGCCCAGACCTAAATCCAATAGAAAATCTGTGGAGTGACCTGAAGAGGGCTATGCACAAGAGATGCCCTCGCAATCAAAAAGTGCTTCAACAATTTATTAGTTTAAGAGTGTGCACACTTCTGCAACCAGCATGATGTATGTTTTTTATTTTTTTTTTTCCCCTAACAGATTTGTTTGTTTTTCAATTGAGTTGCACAGATTATACGTCACATTAAAGGTGGGAAAAGTTTTGAAATGATTTACTGTGATCTCTTTTTTATATCACAAAACCTGGCAGTTTAACAGGGGTGTGTAAACTTTTTATATCCGCTGTAAGTGGAAAAATACTCTTCAAAAACAAGTATCAATAATTCTCCAATACACAAATTCTTACAGGAGGAGACATTCACTCTAATCCTGCCCCAGCTATTACAATGAAGATCAAGGCAATTCTCTTCTACACACTACTCTAACCCTAGAACAGTCAACCCACAACCCAGTAATTAACTTTTGCTGCCATAAATGTTAGAAGCATAATAAATAAAATTGATGAACTACATGCTTGGATTACCCATCATAAGCCTAATATTCTCAATGTAACTGAAACCTGGCTTAAACCTAGCATGAACTACTCCAAAATTAAATTTCCTGGCTATATTATGAGTAATGACCATATAAAGAAGAAAGGTGGTGGTATTGCTTTAATATTTCTCAACTACATTTCCCCTTGCAACAAATCAATAGAAACATTCAATCCAGCAGAACTTATTCTATTTCTAAAATTAAACAATTATAAACAAAGTATTACTGTTCTTTACATTTCTCCCTCCAGACATCTCACACATCAATTTAACCAGCATCTTTATAAAACATGCAGCCTTTCCAAGTTTAACCCAGAAATGTTAATTTCTATCATCTATTAACTGGAACTTCCTAAAAATCCACCCCTTAAACAAACCTGTAAATGAATTTAATAAAACTTTCGTGAATATTCTAAATACCTTTGTACCTCCTAGAAGGAAGAGGCTAAAAATAAACAATGAAATCTGGCTATCCAAAAAGAGCAGAATGTTAATGCAGGATGAAGAAAAATCATGGAAAGAATGGCAAAAATATAAAATACCACAATATTTTGAAAACTTCAGAATGCTTCACAATCATACTAAGAAGCAAATTCATGAAGATAAAAAAATATACTATAATGTTGTTGTTGTCTTTCGGCTTTTCCCGGTTAGGGGTCACCACAGCGGAACACCGGTCCGCTAATGATTGGCAGTAGATTTTTATGAACGCCGAGGTGCCAGCTCGACATTCAACCTTCCACAAAGGCACACCCATTTACGCATGTCTTTCGAACGCCCACTGTTCAGAATAATAGTAAACAAAACGCTAATAAAATCTGGACTGCCATTAAATAAATCTTGCATCCCTGCCAAAAATTCAACCTTAAACCCTTTTCCAATAACTCATCACTGGAAACTGCAATACAATTTAACTCTTACTTCATAGATAGTATAGCATCTCTAGCCAAGGATTCCCCAACATCTAATCATAACCCTGCCCAACAGCCATATATCACCACTTCCACTTTCAACTACAAATCTGTGCCCATTTCCTAAATAAAACTACTCAAACTCAAAACTATGCTCTACTTCAACCGATGACCATCCAAGCGAGTACCTTAAAACAGCAACTGATAGCATCGCCTGCTCTGTCTCGAGCCTTATAAATAGGTCACTCCAGGAATCCCACATTTCCTCTCTGGAAAAAAGTCATAATAATCCCTCTGCACAAAGGACGAAATTCAACAGACATCACTAACTTTAGACCTACAGCAATTATACAGACTTCTCTTTAATTTCTCTATAAACTGGCAAAAATTCCTCCAAAAATTAAATCTCTGCCATGTAACTTGTATTTATTCTAAATCTAAACCAATGTTTTCATAATATATCTAATTTATTTAAATTGTAGTTTTTTGTATAATTTTTAATGACTATAAAAATACTGTTCTTAAAATGTTTTGTAATACTTTGGAGCTTTTCTGCATCCGCTGAAAACAGGGTCCTACTCAGTCAACATTCCCGGTAGTCAAATGTCAATAAATAGTGTGCGTCTTTGAGTGCCTTGTGTATTGATACTGTTACAGAAAGTATTTTTCTTTTTTTTAAAGGTAATTTGTATGGTTGGAGTTAGGGGCAGCTGCAGGTTAGCAGACTTGAAATAAGGTGGTGGAGGGCCCCCACTGAGCCACTTCACTTCTGTGTTTGCCCTAAAACTACCACTACTCTTAATCATATCCTTACACATTACCTTAAAAAAAATCCCTAACATTATCACTTTTCATACAAAGTAGTACCACAGCAGCATCCATTTTTTTTGTTTACTGATAAAAGGAAATCCTTTTTTTTTCCACTCTAGGGAGGTTTGATTTTTATTTTTAAAGGTTAGTTACTTTCAGCATGTAGACATTGATGCTGTATACATATGTTTTTGCACATCTAAATTAACACACACAATCAAGCACACACCATTTTCTTCTCACCAATCTCTAGTCATCTAGAGAATACTGGGGGCAGCAGACACTCTGATCTTTATGGATGGTCTTCCCTTACATGTACTCTTTCTTTAATTTCTGGCAGAAAATCAGAGAGCTGTGCACAGTGGTATCAGTACACACTGCCCACAGCACAAAGAGCTCCTGTTTCTTCGTTTATGTGTTTTTTTTTTTTAGCAAGATCAGGGTGGGGTGCCATACAATAGCAAGATGAGATTATTGTGGCCATTTTATACCATTGTTAGCTACTGCATATCATGTGTGATCACCAGATGAGTATAAATCTTTGGAGGAGTCCGTCAGTGGATGATACCAAGGGACAGTTATAGTTCACGATAAAGTGATCATAGCTGGTGTTTGGTTGAAGGGAATGGATAGTGTTTACCGTCCAAAACTTGCAAGTTGAAATAGATTAGGATAATTTGCTCTTTCACTTACATCACAAGCTATCATCAGAGGGGTGCACAGAAGGTGGCTATCTTTTGGGTGGGGGTGGTAAGTCAGCAGGTTGCAAGTGAAAACACAGGATGTGATCTGGCTTGGTAAGGAGCAGTGCACTGAAATTCATTACTAAGGCCATTATGCCCTCATTGAACCAGAAATAAAACTCCAACATCCAAGGCAACACTTCTGTAACGCCACAGAAGGTAATGCAAACAGTCCATGTGATGTCATGTAAATCAGGATGTAGATGCAATGAAATCTCTGGAGACAGAATGGCATTACTGACATTGATATGTACCCACATATCTTAGTAGAATTCCATGAATTTTTTTTAATTGAGAACTGTCATTGGGAACTGGCATACTGCTTCTTACATGCAGAAAGTAAACCCAACATATCAGAAAGCTTTTAATATCACAATATAATTGGTTTCCACTTGGAGACTGTCAGACGTGCTCAAAAGGATGAAAGAAACTAATATCTAAATACATGTACACCAAGTTCTCATTTCAAAGAGAAAAAAGCAGTTACTAAATAATATGGAAATAATTTATTCTTCAGATAAATATGATGGCAGGTAAAAAACAAAATAAAATCCAAACACTGTATTGTAAGCACTTTCAGGTGACTACCCTTCTTCAGACAAATGAAGATACAAACAAAAAGCATTTTAAACTATAATTAACTAATTAGTGTTCAGTATTGAACCCGCCTTTTCTTTAAGGCTGGCTTAATAGGAATGACTTAATTGAGACCAGGCTATGTGCTGTCAGTTCTATAATCCATTTAGCCTCTTCACATTCTGTTCTGTTAACAGTATGTTTCCTTGAGGTATGAGGCTAATAACCTGAAATTTAAATGCATGCCCTGAAGCATCTAGAATGTGTCTGTAAAGTGCATTATGTTCATTTCTTTGGATCTGTGCTTTGTGTGAGCAGGTTACCTTGGTGGAGGACCTCCTGTTTGTATTTACAGTTTGGATTATTTTGTGCATGGAGGCCTCACCTAATATGGAATCGCTTAGTAATGAGAAGGACAATACTCGACCTTTGACTACATCTGCTTACAGCAATAACACCAGGAAAAATGTGTTCAGTAAGGTGAAAGTACAGTTTTGTACCTACCATAAATGTAGATGTCCGAACAGGATTGCATCTGCAGTCCTTACAAATGGGTTGTCCTGTCGTCAGGCAGCCCTTCGGTCGGCCGGATTCCAAAGTCTGGGTCTGGCCTCGGCTGGTGTCGCACTTCACCCGACGTCATAGCTGCAGTTCTTCGGGTATAAAGGCATCAGCCGACGCCATTTTCCTCAGTGTTTCTTGCCCCAGATGCCAGTTGCCCTCTTGGATAGCTAAATTTTGGATAAATGCCAATGTTTCCAAATAGTAGAAGGCAAACACAAAAAATAATCATGTATGTACATATATACAAACAAATACACCATAAGAGATCCCCCCCCCAGCTAGCTATTAGGTGGGCAAATACCCTAGGAATACCACAGAGGGAAGGAGGGTGGGTAATCCTGACTGCAGATGCAATCCTGTTCAGACATCTACATTTATGGTAGGTACAAAACTGTACTATGTCCTTCAAGGATGCATCTGCAGTCCTTACAAATGGGTAAAATACCATAGCCAAACTAGGGAGGAGGAAGAAGAAATTATGGTGTAGTTAGGATCCCTTGCAAAACAGCAGTGGCAAACCCTGCTCGGGATCTAGAGTATAAAGGTAAGTTATAATGCTTGGCAAATGTATGCACGGAGGTCCAAGTAGCAGCCTCTATAATGTCCTTGGTAGCCACTCCTCGTAAGAAAGCTGTGGTAGTGGCTGTAGCCCTTGTAGAATGAGGCCTTATGTTCTGTGGAATTTGCTTTCCATGGTAGGAGTAACAGAATCTAATGCAATTTCCTATCCACTTGGAGATTGTCTGTTTGGAAATTGCTTTTCCTTCCCTTCCTGTTGCATATGCTACCAGAAGCTGGTCAGTTTTTCTATTGCCCTTGGTTCTGTCTAGGTAGTAGCGCAACTGTCTATGTACATCCAAAGTATGCAGCAGTCTTTCCCCCCTGTTCTGTGGATTGGGGAAGAAGGTAGGTAGGTGGATTGCCTGGTTTAAAGACACTCTGGATACCACCTTAGGCATAAATGTAGGATTAGTTCTCATGGACACTATCTTGATGGAAGATTAGGAAGGGTTGTACTGCCATTAGAGCCTGTAGCTCAGAAACCCTTCTTGCTGAGGTAACTGCCAGCAGGAAAGCAGTTTTCCAGGATAGGTGTTGAAGATCTGCTGTTGCTGCTGGTTCGAAAGGGGAGTGTCAATTTTTCTAGCACAAAGTTCAAGTCCCATGCTGGTAATGGTGGTTTCCTAGGAGGTTTTACATTCTTAATTCCTCTCAGAAACTGCCTGAGTAGAGGATGCGAAAAGACAGGGGGATCGAAGCTGTATTCTGCAGAAATAGCTGATGCATGTATCTTGATGGAGGAATAGGACAGGCCTGTATGGAAAAGCTCTGCCAAATACTCCAGGATGTTGGCAATGTCTACCTTTGACACATCTTTGCCCCTCTCGGTACTCCAAATGAGAAACCTTTTCCATTTTCCTGCATAGTTCCTTCTTGTTGAGGGTCTGCGGGCCTCAAGGATAATGTCTTTAACCCTTTGGGATAAATCTGGGTTAGTTGCTCTTATGTAATGTTCCAGGCAGTCAGTTGCAGAGTTTTCAGGTTTGGATGCAGGATGTTGTAGTCGCTCTGAGTTAACATCAAAGGAATCAGGGGTAGTGTCCACATTTTCCCCCGAGACATGCTCCTCAGTAATGGGTACCAATGTTGTCTTGGCCAATCTGGAGCTATCAGAATGATCCTTGGGCGGTTCCTCTTTGATTTTCAATAGCACCTTGTGCATCAAAGGAAGAGGTGGGAATGCATATGCTGTCAGGCCTTTCCAACTGAAGGATAGAGAGTCCACCTTCCAAGCAAGTGGGTGGTACGTCCTTGTGCAGAATTTCTTGAGCTGGTGATTGAGTGGGGATGCGAATAGGTCTATTTGTGGCAGTCCCCATTTCTTTGTGATGACCTTGAAGATGTCCGGGTGTAGCATCCATTCGTGAGCATCCAAGGTAGTTCTGCTTAATATGTCTGCTAGGATGTTTTCTTTTCCGGTACAAAAATTGCTTGTAACTGAATGTTGTAACTCAGGTCCATAGGTCAGTGCCATCCGGCATAGAGGGTATGAATGAGTGCCTCCCTGTTTGTTGATGTACCACATGACTGTGGTGTTGTCTGTCCTTATCATCAACTGGCCTTCTTGGAGGAATGGTCTGAAATTCTGGATTGCTAGTTTTACTGCCAGCATTTCTTTTTGATTTATGTGCAGGTGCAGCTGATCTGGAGTCCATAAGCCTTGTATGCACTTGTCCAGCATGTGGGCCCAACAACCGAGGTCTGAGGCGTCCGTTGTGATGGTTTGGCTTGGTTGAATGCTGTGGAAGGGCAAACCTGGGTTTGACTGGCATGCCTGAGCCCACCATAGGAACTCTTGTTTCAGGCATGGAATTAGTGGTATTTGGTTTCTAAGCTGTGCCTGTTTTGAGCTAAAAAATTCTTTAGGTACCACTATAGCTTTCTCATATGCAGTCTGGCATGGGGGACCAGGATTATGCAGGATGCCATGAAGCCCAAGGCCTGCAGTACTTTCCTTGCTGTTAGTTTGTTCTGCTTTGTTAATGCCAAGAAGTAGAGAGGAAGTTGTTCTTGTTTTTCTGCAGTTAGGAATGCCATCTGTTTTACTGTGTCCAATTCTGCACCTAAGAAGGTTATTCTTTGGGATGGTATCAGTCTTGACTTTTTTATATTGACTGTGTATCCCAGGGCTTGTAGTAAGCAAATGACTCTTTGTAAGTCTTCTGTTAGCTTGTTTGTGTTGTCCGCTTGTATCAGGCAGTCGTCCAGGTATGGATATATTTGGATTCCCTGAAGCCTGCAGTGAGCGATTACTGATGCCAGGCATTTCGTGAACACTCTGGGCGCAGTAGATAAGCCAAAGGGCAATGCTGAGAATTGATAATGCTCTGATCCTGCAAAAAATCTGAGGTATCTTCTGCAATTTGGTCGTATGGGGACGTGCAGGTATGCCTCCTTGAGATCTAGAGTTACCAGCCAATACTCCTTGCCCAGCATGGAAAGAAGTTGCTGTAGGGTCAGCATTTTGAATTTTGGAACAATGATGAATGTGTTTAAAGTGGACAGGTCGAGAATAGGTCTCCAATTTTTCTCTTTTCTTGGTACCAGGAATAGTCTGGAGTAAAATCCCTTGCCTTGTTCCATAGATGGTACCCTTTCCACAGCTCTCATCTTTGCTAATTGAGCTATTTGTTTTAGAGCTTCTGTCTTTTGATTTGGTGGTAGGTTTGGCATTCCTCTTTTTCCTGGTAAAGTGTGGAAATGAAACCTGTAGCCTTGGTCTATAGTTTGCAAAATCCACTTGTCTCTTGTGATATAGTGCCAGTTTTTTGAAAATAAGGCTAACTTTCCGCCTAAGGGTGCTGCTATTTGTTCCCTGGTAGGCGGTGCCAGAGCCAAGTCACTGTGATTGTCCTGTTGCAGTGGTAGTAGTTGTGTCTGTGCCTCGTTGGTTGTTACCTTGCCACTGGCGTCCCCTGTAGGCACCTCCTCTGGATTGATTTCTGCCTCTTGAACGCCTATTCCTGCCTCTTAGAGGAGTCTAGAAAGGACCAATTTTTGGAAGGCCAGTTCCTGCTAAACCTTGGAGGCTGAACCTGTAAGAAATCTTTCACTGTTTGTACAGATTTTGCCTTCTCTTCCATTTTCTTCAGTACCTGTTGAGCAGGAGAACCAAATAAACTGACCTTATCCATAGGAGCATCTAATAGTTTTGCTTTAACATGATCCGGCAAGACCTGTTCTTTCAACCATGCATGCCTTCTTATAACTGTGCCAGTCATGGCTGATCTAAAGGAAGCCTCCAGTGCATCATAGCCACATTTTAAGGAATGGTTACTAACCTGCTGAATGTTATGCACCATTTCTAGAACATATTTCTTATCTAAAGAATCATCAGAGGACAGTTTCTTAGTTAACTGATCAAGCAGAAACTCCTGGTATTGGATCATATGAAACTGACAGTTCAATGCCCTAGCTGAGAGAGTAGCAGAGGTGTATACTTTTTTACCCCATCTCTCTAAGGACCTGGATTCCCTTTCAGAAGGGAGAGGGTTTTAACTGAGGTCGGCTACTGCCTTAGGCCCCTGGGAGATAGTCTCGGGATCTGCAAAAGGAGCCTTGTATAAATGGTGATGAGTGTCCGGGACCCTGTAGAACCTATCGGGCTTAGCAGGGGCTGGAGGTAAAGTATCAGGAGCAGTGCAAGCATCATTAAATGCATCATCCACAACAGGGAGAACTGGAGGTATAGCTAAAGGCCTATGTTGTGGTAAATGCAAAAAGGTCCTAAGCCTTTTCCTTGAATCTGAGAAATCTTGTCCCTGCCATTGGAATTGCTCTCTCATGGCATGTAAAGTTTCCCCAAAGGAAAATTCCTCTGGTGGAGAGGCAGAAGGAATCGATTCCTCAGCATCGGAATCTTCATAAGTAGAAAAAGGAGCCTCTGGATGGTCTGTATTGTCTGTATCATCAGAAGAATCATCTGAGGACACTGGCTCACTCTGCTCTAGGTCTCTTTTCTGGAGGTTGAGAGGCCCTGTCTGGGTGAGATTGGGATCCCCTTATTAAAGAGATGAGATCCTCTGCCAGAGTAAGCATTTGGGAACTGGAACTGGGCCTGTGAGAGGGGGCTTAACAGGCACAGACTTAGAAGTTTTGGCTGCTTTAGCCCTGGCAAAGGCCTTTATAGACATGGCTGCAGGCGGCCTAGCAGCACCACGTGCAGGGGTAGAAACATCCAAAGGGATGGTGTCCGATAATTCTTGTGAAACCACAGTAGCAGGTAGAACTTCAGAGGCCGATTCAACCAGGGTAGAAGGGGCCTCGGTAGTAGTCATGGATTCGGCTGAAGATAGAACCGTTTGCTCGGTTTCGGCCGAAACCGAGACACTCGCGGTTTGCTTAACCGTGGTTTCGGCGAAACCGCGGACCGTGGTGTCGGTCCTTTTCTTTGCGTTTCTTAACAACTTGAGAAGTCGGAGGATCCGACGGCATTATGTACGCAAAATCTGAGCCGAAAAACTGTTCAGCAAACTCCGACCGACGTCTAAGCGTCCGTCGGTTGAAAGAAGCACAGGCTAGACAAGCTGCTACGTCGTGGTCTGGGCCTAAACAAGGTAAGCAGTAAGAGTGGAAATCTTTATGAGGTATTTGTTTCCCACAAGTTAAACAGTTATTCACTTTTTCTGACATCGGCTGAGGCAAGAAAGAGTCCCCAACGGGGTACTTAGCTTTTTAGAAGTCTTGAGTAGTATTCGGTAGTAGTAATCTCTGGATCTGACCGACCGGCACTTGTGAACAGCTTCTGCTTGGTGCCACGCGCAAGAAAGACTGAGGAAAATGGCGTCGGCTGATGCCTTTATACCCGAAGAACTGCAGCTATGACGTCGGGTGAAGTGCAACACCAGCCGAGGCCAGACCCAGACTTTGGAATCCGGCCGACCGAAGGGCTGCCTGACGACAGGACAACCCATTTGTAAGGACTGCAGATGCATCCTTGAAGGACATCCCTCTTTTACAGCTTGATTTGCAGGTACGGTGACTGATGAATGCAACTGTAAGTTTGATGAAGTAGCAACTATTTTTGTTAATAAAGTTCATAACCTAAAAAGGCTACAGTGGCAACGTAACCATTTGGAAGCCTGTCTACAATTTGGGGTGGTTCTGAGAGGCATGCAAATGTTTTGCATGCCGTCACAAGGAGAACTCCACCCAGAACTTCTAGCGAGATGACAGCGAATTAATATTGAGACAGGCTTCACTTACATGTGACTGTTACTTGATTATTTCGGTCCAATGGAACAAACTTTAATACAAGAAGTGGAAAGTTTACAGCAGCAATTGGAAACTGGCTACAGAGAGGAGTGGTACGTGCAAAGAATGGATGACTGGTATTGTAGTTTTTCAACAGTTGATCAAAGCTACAACAACAAAAAGCCAAAAAATTACAGAGAGACTACGACAACTTTGCTAAAGGGGCAGATTTTTGTTTGGCCCAGGGAACAAGTTTCATCGATTTCCACGATGACACAAGGAGCAGCTGCAGAGACGAAGGGGAGAGGTTTACCACACAGGCAGCCCAGACAGGGGAGTGCTAGCACGGCTTCACAACATAATCATGTCAACGAATGACTAGTCTCATAATTTGTGAATACTACTCATAGTGAAACTGTGCAGCTAGGGTCCACCGATACCATCAAACGGAGCTCAAATCAAAGACTGTCCTGCAGTCACATTACAGAATCAGAGCCTTTGGGTAGTGTTACTCAAGTTGCAAGCAGTAACTCTATAATAGAACCCAATGTGATGCAGGTGGCACTGAACATCGAACGTTGTTTGGAAACAGGAGCCAGGCCTAAGGTTCATCAGGCAACCGAAGGAACTGGTCATTTTTTAGTCAATCTCCCAGCACTGGTCAAGAAGAAATGAGACTGGGTGCATTTACAGCAAGATTCCAGGCTCAACAAAAAAAGGAGGACCTCACAGTGACTGATCATAGTATTGTTTTTAATTTATCTAAACATGTACTTTCTGGCAATGAATTGTTTATACTTGGTTAACGTTTGTACAGAGTGTTGAAAGTTGTTTTAGTGATGTAATTTTAGACCTTTTATTATTTGGCAGGAATTTGATGCTTAGGAATATGTTTGGTGATCAGGCTGTCTCTGTGGGCCACACTTCACTAAGGCATCCTTGCACCTTTGTACCGATTTTTAATCACACTGTTAACACTTTTATAAAGTTTTGTGAGCAGGATATTTTAAACTAACTACTAGACACACAAGGAGCTTCTATAATCTGTCAGTAGTGCAGCGGCAGGCATTGAAAGATCTGGCAGAGTAATGAAGACATTATCGTCAAGGGTGCAGATAAGGGAGGAGCAGTGGTAGTCTTGGATAGAGAATACTATTCATATAAGTTGTCAGAATTGTTGTCTGACACACCAACTTACACCCACATTTTCTCCCAACCACCTAAAAGGGATTATTTCTGAAGTTAGAACTGTCCTGAAGAGATTGTTAGCAGAAGGAATGATGGATAAAGAGCTATTTGATTTTCTATGGATAGAACATCCAGTGACACCGGTTTTTAAAGCTCTCCTGAAGATGCACAAGGGCTCTATTAACCCTGTCCATATGGTTAGAATGTCTGTTGAGACCATGTACAACAGAGTTTACAGAGATACTGAGAGATTCAGGACATTTTTTAACCACATTAAAGGAGACTGTAGAAGCGAAGGAGGCCAGGCAGTATATAATGGTAACACTTGATATACAGAGTCTTTTCACTGTGATTAACAACAACTATGGCATTGATACCATAGCACAGTTGCTCAAGGAATCAAGTATTACAGGGGAGGATGAGCTTAAACTGATGACAGCGATGTTGAGGATGGTCCTGGGATATAATTTTTTTTTTATGTGAAGGATGTTATTATAGGCAGACACAGGCGGTAGCCATGGGCACCCCCTGTGCGAACATCTATGCTAACTTAGTCCTAGTATTCTTGGAAAAGCACTATGTACTAGGGGAACAGAATATGTGGAAGGATAAGATACATCTTTACATGCGATTTGTGGATATTTTTTTGTTGTAGGGGGGAAATGAGGCAGAGCTGATTGACTTTGTCAACTACATGGGCACATCTACCACGTTCTTGAAATTTTCAATGAAGTACTCAACTACAGAGATAGATTTTCTAGACATCAGATTGATACAAGATGCAAGGGGCTTTAATACAACACTTTTCAGAAAGCAATGCTGGAAAAATAGCTTGCTGGCACAAGACAGCATGCATGATCAATGCACCTTCAATAATATTATTAAGGGTCAATTGGATAGGATTTCCAGGTTATGTACTGAAGAGCAAGATTTTGAGACAAAAATACATGAGTTACAAGATCATTTTGTGGATAGGGGTTATAATGAACTGCAAAGTAGGGCAGACTCTAGTCAGACAGAAGGTTCATAGGCAAAGTAAAATGCGACCATGGTTTAGTTCAGGTGGAGCTGATAGGGAGTTTTTCCACCGTTGGTAATTCATCAAATAGATGCCCCAGGTTCATGCTCACCTACAGTAGCAATATACATGGCGTTTGTGATATTATTAGAAATAATTGGAAAATATTTACTTCAGATGAGAAGTTGTCTACTATTGCAGGGGCTACACCGTCATTTGGGTTCAGGCGGAACAAGAAACTTAAGGATTTGTTTAATAGAGAGGGTGGTAGAGTTCCTAGACAGATGACTATGAGAAAAGGGACAAGGCCATGTGGTTCTTGCAAGGCATGTAGTTATATCAGCTCTGCGACTACATTCACCCATCCCCATACAGGTAGAACTTATAATTTTGTAATGAATGCAAACTGTAGATCCATGAACATGATATACCTAGCCACATGCCTGTTCTGCAATAGTTATTATGTAGGCAAAACCAACTGCATGCTAAAAACTAGGATTTTGAATAATTTATCAGCTATTAGGCTCAGAAATGAACATATTGCACTTTACAGACACATTCTAGCTGCTTCAGGACATGCATTTAAATTTCAAGTTATTAGCCTCATACCTCAAGGAAAGCTACTGTTAACAGAACAGAATGTGAAGAGGCTAAATGGACTATAGAATTGACAGCACATAGACAGGCTGGTCTCAATGAAGTCATTCCTATTAAGCCAGCCTTAAAGAAAAGGCGGGTTCAATACTGAACACTAATTGGTTAATTATAGTTTAAAATGCTTTTTGTTTGTATCTTCATTTGTCTGAAGAAGGGTAGTCACCCGAAAGCGCTTACAATACAGTGTTTGGATTTTATTTTGTTTTTTTACCTGTCATCGTATATCTGAAGATTAAATTATTTCCATATTATTTGGTAAATGCTTTTTTCTCTTTGGATTTGTGCTTTGTGTGAGCAGTTTACCTTGGTGGAGGACCTCCTGTTTGTATTTTCAAGTTCTCATTTCAATAAAAAGTACAAATCCTAAATATTTCAATAGAAAATGCTTCCCTTATAAAATGTCATAACTAGAATGTCATGCTTTCACTCAGCCAAGCTGGTCATCTCAAATTTAATGCCAAGTTGCACTAAAAATAGAACTGGAGTCTTACGTGTGTCCTACACTTGATCATCCTGTTGTGACTACTTCACCATTTTAAAATCAGATCTAGGACCAGGACTGAAATCTAGCCTTTAAGAGACAGAAAAAGAGGCTGTAGTACAAATACCTTTTCTGTCACACTAACATTTTATACTATACTCTTCTTACATTGCTGTGGCTGTGCTAAGCGTCTAATTGGTATGCAAAGTACAATAATGCCCAAAATACGTACTTACCAAGCTCTCACTACACAAGACATCTATATTTTCCAAAAAAATATATTTTCATTGGAAACATGGCATAGCTAATATGCTAAACAACTGAGCAATCTAATCATCTTCAGCTGTGTGTGACATCCCTAACGGTAGAAATGGAGTCTTAGGCAATTTCTGTAGCTGCATTTTACCCAGTTTCCACTGGGATTATCATTCTGAAATTCTCCTCAGTATGTAGAACACAGCAATGGTTTAGAATCCTTCTTTACTGAGTTGCTATTAGGTCAATAACAAGACACTACGCACTTTACAAGATTTTTTTCAGTTGTAACATGCCATTGCTACAATGCCATGCTTTCTGGTAAGTAAAGTGGGATCAAATTCAGAGGTATAATGTACTAATATCCCAGAGGTTAGAACAACAGACTTAGCTGTGTTTTATAGATGAATGCTTGGCTATTATTATCTGTGTGTTTCATGGGAATGGAAATAGTCTTTCAAAAATCAGGTCTCAGTGACTTTACCTCACATGGATTTACTGCCACTGCCTGACAGTTTGTGATATACTCTGCTTTCATTGTGAATTCTGTCATGAACTACTTTTCATGTGCCCCTCCCTGTTATATTTTCCAGGTGATGCAGGTTACTCACTTGAATCTTGGCTAACAACACCAATCCATATCCTGCAAAGAGCTGAAGAGAGGCCCTTTAACAATGTCCTCTCCCAAACAAGGACAGTCACTGAGTAAGAGTTTGGCCTGCTAAAAGCCCACTTCCCTTGCCTGGACAAGTCAGTGGTGGGGTGTGCGCTTCAGTAGGACCCTACTACTAACTGCAGAACATCCTTTGTTTGTAGCATTTTGCATAATATGATTATGTGCCAGTCTGGGGCACAACTGTAGTAACCAAAGGTGGTAGTGCAGCACTCTCTAAGTTCCACGTGGTGGCAGCAACAGTGTCCAGCTGTGCAATTTTTATGGCAGCGTCAGTGTCTAGTATACACCTATGAGCCATGACATTCACTATGTGACACTCTAAAGGTACAAGAATAATACTTTATGCATGCAGTGTGTTACCAGTGGGTTATGCTGATCAGTGCATGCTTAACTTACACTATATGCCTCAGAAGTTTCCTCCATACACCTTATACAAATTTATTCTTATGATCACAGCAGTCATCATTTGCACACTGTTAACAGGCACAAGTACTAATTGTACCAGCAAGGGGTTGGGAAGGTTAAGAAAGTGACCAGGGATGGAAGTATTGTAAACAGACACAGTTGCCATTTTTGTTGATACCTGCTAAATTATTCACTGTTTTGCTAACTGTTACTTTGCGTTGGTAATGCAATTCTCACTGTTACTGTGGCCTCAAATGTTTTTTGCTTCATCATTAGTTTTCCCAGTAAGCAGGAAAGTGCAACTGTTATCACTCCTTACCTAAGTGGTTTATTACTTAGTGTACTTCCTTTTGCCACTTTTTGGGGTTGTTGTTGGTTGAGGTATGCTATTACAGCTGTGAATGTGTGCCAGATTTGAAATGTCTCACAGACAATGTCCCCTAATGATGGTATTGGGGATAGACTAGTCCTACAGACCATGAGCAATTTGCCTGCATGTCAGCTTAATACTGAGATGCTACAATAACGAGATCTACTAGACATAGGGGAAGCTCTTGATATCAGCCAAATGGGGCTGTGGGACCTGTACCTTGACTCAGAGATCCTGCTATATGATGTGCAATCCTGATGATGCTTAACTGCCTTATTTGTGAATGAATCAACATATGCATGCCTGCAGCAGTCTGGTGGGACACACGTGGTATCCAGCCTATGAATCCACTACTCCATCACAGCCCTAGCCCAGAAATGTGTGTCTGCTAAGTCTTCACCAGTGTGCAGACTGACATGAAAGCTGAGTGAGTAGTCATGCTATGCATGAGGATCATGGCACTGTCCCTGGCCTCCACCATTCCCATGTACTGGTAAATTTCCTCAAACATACCCTGCAGCATTCTAACCATCTCTGCCTGCCTCTTTTGCAGTAGTCTGTGCCAGAACTATTTCAAGCTACCTTTGCTGCTGTGAGAACAAGGCCTTGGTTGTCTTTAGAGCCAGCTGTGATGATTCATTTGACGGATATCTCTATGTGCAGGCTATACAAAGGGTAATACACAGTCATACTTTGTGTTTTGCTCCAGAAGTTCAACCTATCCATAAGAAAGAGTTGCTAAATTATGTGGCAATTTCCACACTTCTTGTAATGACATTTCCTCATAATACACTATGTGCGAGTCTGTGTTCCTATGAAGATATCAACCTGTTCAGGTGGAGGGGACCCTGCCAGTGTACTTGGAGACTGTGTGCCATTGTCTTAAGCTCTTTACAAGAGAAATGATATCATCAATAGCCTTTTTGCTGTCAACATCTGCCCGCTGTGCTGTACTACAGCAAGTCAGTGCTTCGTGTGTTTCACCTGTGAACAAATACCTATTGGGTCAGTAGCTCAACAAACACACTCCCCCCTTTGATGCTAGATCAGAGGACTGTAGGTTGTATTTACATCACAAGTGCTAAGATAAATTTTCTAATACTGACACTGCAGTGCAGCATAATCGGGATACTGCACTCTTGAATGTGTTGTCCATGGTGGTAGCTCATGTGAATGCAGAAGATCCCATTGTACTTATTGAAAAGAGTACGGGTTCTTTATTTAAACAATCAAAGTAACATCATACAAAACTTCATCTCTTACTTGAAATAAAAATCTTTTTCAACATTCAATTCCCCCAGCTTATATTTGTAAAAACATAAATCAAATCCAAACTTTACACTATCTTACATTTCTTATCCTCCCCATCCTTTCATCCATAACCATTTCTCTCTCTCTTTCCTCTATTTCATAGTCATCATTTTTTTACTATACAAAATGTCTTTGCATCTAGTCAACTAAATATGCCAAATGTATGCAAACAATTCTTTAATTGTATCTCAACTCCATTATAAAAATAATATACACAATTATTTGCATATTCATTTTCCAACATTCCATTTATCTTTCATTTTGGCCCAAATTTTTTTTTACTCCTTGACACACTAAAAAATACACTCAGCTGTTTATGCATTGTTATACACAATCTTTCAGATGACTGCTTGTATTTTGTGGTTGACTTTACTGAAATTTTTTTCATCAATCTTCAGAAAAAAATCTTCAGAATCCTTCGTGTGCCCAATATGTTTTCCCTACTTACAATTCTTTAATGTCACTTTCTTTTCAATGGTTTCATACTAACGTTTTTATATTTTTCAGTTTCACTACGTGACTTTTCCATTCTTTAAACATATATTCAATAGCTTCTTCAAAATTTTTCATCTTTTGTATACTTCATGGATTGCATCAATTAATATACGTGTGGAGCATTTCTCCCCGGTCCTCCACTGAAAATTGGCTTTGTTCCAAGTTGGACTTTCCCAATAAACAAATGTTTAAATAAGTTAAATAAATAAAATAAACTAGAAAATGCAGCAGGACAGGTGTAAGAATACATGCAACAGCCGAGGAAGAAACCTGACTGATGGTAAGTGCTGATGGGAACAGCTGGTCAGAAGTCAAGTTATCACACAAGTGTTCATAGGCAGCACCCACACTTAAGCTTCCCAACACACAATCCCTCAAATTTTAAAATGAAAAGCACAAGCAGCACACACACACAGAAAAATACTGTATAGCTTGTAAGTCCCTTTCACAGAAAGTGCACTACTAGAAAACAACAAATGAAGGGAAGTTGTAAGTGTACACAAACACCAAATCATTCTGGCACTGAAGTACATAAACACATTTTTCAATCTTTAAATGCTTACACGTCTACTAAAATGTCAAAAATGCAGTACACTTTTTCCTCACAAAAACAGCCTCATTATTCAATAAGCAGCCCTGTTCTAAAACAGCAGTGTCTTACATGAAACTTCTGATAGTAATAAAAATGCTGTCATTCTTCAGAAATTAAAAAATACATCAAAAATATTTAACAAAGCAATACTTTCAGTGAGGAAGGGTCCCTTTATGGAGACTTAACTGTCAGAAATGAAGCCTGTAGCCAGCTAAACTCTCACTTTAACATCACAGCAAAATACAACACCACTGTACACCCAACAGAACACACCAAATTGCTAGGAGTGGAAATAGACAAACTAAAATTTGACATTCACATATCCATGACCATAAAAAAGTCCACAAAAAACTAGGAGCACTATACAGAAATAAGCAACTTCTCACCAAAGCAGCAAAGATTTCAGTAGCAAATTCCCACCTTATCTCCACCCTACTTTATGCCTCTTCAATATATACCCACCTAAGGCAATGCGATTTAAACAAGCTGGAGACCTGCTACAACAAAATCGCCAAATTCGCCACAGGAGCATCCTACCATAGTCACTACTGTCTCTCATTTGCTGAACTGGGCTGTCGAACTCCCTCACCTCCTTCAATGCTATCAACTCACACTCGCCCACAAACTAGTAAACCATCTACTAAATGTCCCATCCCTCCAGAATCTACTCCAACCCTATCGCACCACCAGACCACTAAGATCCAGCAACAAAAATCACTTGCAGATCACTAAATCCAATAACTCTGCTGGTGAAGCACTATTCTCTTGCGCCATAGCCAAATTATGGAACTCCCTCCCACCCACAATTACCTCCGTACCATCAATCACCCACTTCAAAACTTTACTAAAAGCGCACCTAAAAACATGCTGGCTATGCCCTTGTAACTCCCACTCTAATATCACCCACCACATCCACCCACTACCTTTCTTTCCACCCCACTAACTACCTTGATTATAGCAAACTCGGATGCTCATAAGCCTACTAATTATTATACAGCAGGAACTTCTTATTATAACCATTGCTAATGTCTGTTATGTACTTCGCAGATGATAAAGATTCTACTTGTCTACTGATGTACTATGTTCATCTGTAACTATGTTTGTAAGTGTTAATTGCTATTTTAATCAAATTGTTAATTGCTATGTAAATCTAATGCAACTACTGTCTGTATATTTTAACTGTGGAGCTTTTCTCCCCGGGCCTCCGCTGAAAATGGACCTACGTCCAGTCGGACACTCCCGGTCAACAAATATAAATAAATAAATAATAAATAAACTGCTGCACCTGTGAGTCTTCAGAGCTGCTTTCCCTTGACATGGCAAGAATGTATTAGAGTTGTCTACACTGCTGATTTCCCTCCAAAGGGGCAGCCAATTAACAGTGTGTAAGTGTGGTAAGGAACAAGAGTTTTGTGAAGCCTGAATGGTTGCTGCATCCTTGTTAGGATCATACCACGCAACCATACCAAATTCCTTGGTAAATACTAGTTTTGAGGGCAAAATATTGGGGTGCCACGAATTCCTGAATGGCCCCTTTAATTTCCAAATTTCCTGATTTTTTTTTTTTTTTATTTTTTTTTACCCCTGACGTCTTCACATGAGCGATGACATCAACTTCTGCAGACCGGTCTGTGTTCAGGCAGTGCACAGCTTCCTCAGTTCCTCCTCCAGGTAATATATGTACATACAGCTTCATAGAGTCTGCACTTAATGGCTGTGCATAAAGGAAAATATGTAAATACATGCAAGAGAGAAACAGCAGCTTCAGCAAGTCTGCAGGTCTGTTATCAGGCATCAGTGTACTGTATTACTGTATTACTGTATTACAAGACAAAACGGGCAGCTTTAGAGAGTCTGCAGGTCTATTACTTTGAGGCATCAGTGTAGTATTACATTTATGGAGAAACTGCTTACTTAACGATTTGTGCATAGGAGCTGATTTGTAGGCATTACAGCAGCTAACGTTCTAAGTCTGTATTTGTGTGCAGGCAGATGTATTACTTAAATGGAAACTGTTTACTTAATGGCTGATTGCAGGCATTACTTTTAACAGCTGATTTGTATTTTTGCAGGCAATACATTTGAGACTAGTTACATTTATTTTCTTAACAGCAGAGTGTGTGTGTGTGCTCTCACTTAACGGCTGTGCACTCTGCAGATGTGTTACTTTTACCTAATGGCTGTGCACAGCTTCCTCTGGCTCCTATGCAAGAAATGGCAGCTTCAGCGTGCAGGTCTGTTACTTTCAGGCAACAGTGTACTGTATTACATTTATGGAGAAACAAAACAGTTTAACACCTGATTGCAGGCATTACAGCACTTTTGAGAAATGGAAACTGTTTACTTAATTACATTGTGTGTGTGTTAACAGCAGAGTTTGATTTGTGCAGGCAATAGGCAATACTTTTGCAACTGATTACATTTTGTACTTACAGGCATTACAGCAGATGGATGAATTACTTTTGAGAAACATAAACTGTTTACTTAATTATATAGCATGTGTGTGTGTGTGTGTGTGTGTGTGTGTGTGTGTAAATGCCCCAGTAAGGTATAACTGCTAGTTAGTTACTCAGACTCAAACCCTGTACCTTGGGTACAAGGAGCAAGAGCCTAAATTCTCTACCCATACCACCACCACTTGTGATTCAAGGAGTTAACCATAGTTCTCAATTCACTAAATCATGATAGCCATTTACGTTTCAGTCTTCTTATCTTTCAGGAAACACATGGTAACACAAAACATTTTATTCTAGCAACTTTTCTAAGACTATACAAGCAATGCTTAAAATGTGTCCCTGGTTTGGGGCCTTTGCCCCCCCTCCAAATAAATTTTGGCTTTTTCCAGATGTCTTGGGCTGCATAGTTCTTCAGGGGGACAGAAGTTTAGTGCTACCTATGCCACATCTGTTTGTGTTGTTGGAAGCACAACAGATAGAATACTTGCTTTTGATGCAGAAGGCTGTGGGTTCTACTCCCACTGTGGGAGTAGAACCCACCGCCTTCCATATCAAAAGCAAGTATTCTACCTGTTGAACTGCCAACAACACAAATAGACTTGACATATTGCTTATGCCAAGTCTGTTTGTATTCTTAGTAGCACAACAGGTAGAATACTTGCTTTTGATGCAGAAGGTTGTAGGTTCTACTCCCATAGTATGAAAATGGATTGTTAATACTGTACTGTGTTGTACTTTTAAAGTGGGTGGATGCTGCAGTCCTGAAAATGCCTTCTTTGGCGGAGATACCTAGTAACTATGAACCTGTTATCAGTTTGCCATCCATTCCCTACTGCAATATTAATAGCTTATCATTTTTTTAATGTAACATAGGCAATTTATTCAAGAGCAAAAGGCACTTTACTTGTAGATGAAACAATGAAATATTAAGTTGTTTGCTAGGAGCAACCTCTTCATTAGTTACAGATCTCCTTAATGTGGAATTATTTAGATGACTTTCACTTCTGCAGAGATTGTGCATATTTACTGACACTGGTGGATTGTAGAAGTTTGAGTAGACTTTTATGATGGAAATCTTCTGAATTGGGCAGTTTTGTCATTACTAGCTCATGCATTTTGTTTCATTGCTTATTGGAAAAGTGTCCAAAACAATAAATTTAAAATGCACTCTAACAAGTGTGCTGTATTATACAAGGAATGTAATTTAATACAATCAGGAAGGTGTATCAAAGAACGCATGTATGTTTCGTATGCAAGGGGCCTATGATTTGAAAACAGCCCAAAGGTAATCTTTACCTGCCACTGGCCAGATGCATTTGCTTTGAATGTGGGTTTCAATGAATGTGAGTTTCAAGGGCAGAGACGTTTTAATCCCAAGTCTATTTTCATTGCGAGACTGTATTGCTTTGTTTAGCAGATGTCTATTAGTGTTTGTGCTACAAAATGTAAAAAAAAAATTTTAAATGAAATCCATATATTCATCATAGAAGTAAAGCAGTACCCACATTACAGTGTTTATGGTAAATGGGGCAAAATAGCCAAGTAATGGGACACTGGAATGGCTGCAGGGGGGAGGGCTGTGTATGGGGGGCCCCATTCGACCATGATTTTTGAGGGGAAGGGCGGCAAACTCAAGCTACGCCACAGATTAATAGGCTATGGAGAATGATTTTTGGAGGTCCTAGCAAACTAATAATTTTTTGCTACGATTAGAATATTGCCTACCATTAAATACTATACATTTACTGCAAAACCCACATACTGCAAGTCACCAAAAACAAAATCCTAAGGTTCATCTTCTCTCTTCCCAGTGAAGATAATTACTACAAATTTAAAAAAAATGATCATCATTTACTACAGGGTCTGGGGCCATTATTTTGGTTGTCTGTTCTGCAGTTTGCGTTTGAAAGCTGGTATCCCACAACTCCATTGGAGTAGGTGCGGTTACATAAATATGTATGCAAATTGTATGTTAATTACTGTACGGATTTGTACCCATTTTCCTTGGGCCTTTGTCCAGATTTTTGATGTTTCCAGGTTGAGTTGTATGGTTAAGATACAGCCCAGCCAAAGGTTACTGCAGCAGAGAGACTGATTAAAGTACAGTTTTGTACCTACCATAAATGTAGATGTTAGAGTGTCTTCACTGCTGCAGTCATTACACTTGGGTTATCCTGCCGTCAGGCGGCCCCGCAGTCGGCCAGAGTTCCAAAGTCTTGGTCCGGCGTCAGTTGCTGTTGCTTCCTCCCTGACGTCAGTGCGCCAGGGGTATACAAGATGCAGCTGACGCCATTTTCTTCAGTTTTTCTTGCCTCAGATGTCAGGTGCCCCCAGAAAGGTAGGCAATACATATTGCTAATCAAACATACAATAAAGGTAAAAAACAAAACATTCAGTAACCAGCAAATACACCACATAGGTAGTATAGGGTTGAAAGGTATAGATAAGTCCCAGCTAAAAAAAGAGGGGATGGCGGGTGGGTAACCTGGACTGCAGCAGTGAAGACACTCGAACATCTACATTTATGGTAGGTACAAAACTTTACTATGTTCATCGTGTTTCACTGCTGCAGTCATTACACTTGGGTTGAATCCCAAAGCTGAGTCAGGGTGGCTGGTTCTATAGAGGATTTGGGGTGGCTATGAGGCCCTGCAGCACTGCAGTGGCAAAGCCAGCTCTGGATCTAGAATAAAGAGGCAAGTGGTAATGCTTGGTAAAGGTGCGCACTGAACTCCAAGTTGCAGCTTCCAAAATATCTTTGGTAGGTACTCCTCTAAGGTAGGCAGTAGAAGTGGCTGTTGCCCTGGTGGAATGTGGTCTAATGTTACTAGGTACAGGTTTCCCATGATGTGTGTAGCAGAACCGGATACAGTGTCCTATCCACTATGAAATGGTCTGCTTTGAAATAGCCTTTCCCTGTGATCCTGCAGCATATGATACAAACAATTGCTCAGTTTTTCTGAAAGCTTTTGTTTTGTCCAAGTAGAAACGTAATTGTCTGTGTATGTCCAAGGAATGCAAAAGTCTCTCCCCTTTATTCTGGGGATTTGGATAAAAAGTTGGCAAGTGAATAGTTTGGTCAAGAGCCAGACTGGATACCACCTTAGGCATAAAAGAAGGGTTTGTTCTTAGAGAAACCCTGTCTTGGTGAAAAATGATGAAAGGCTCCACTGCCATTAGTGCCTGTAACTCTGAGACTCTTCGTGCTGAGGTTATTGTCAGAAGCAGAGCAGTTTTCCATGATACATATTTTAATTCTGCTGAATTGGCTGGCTCAAAAGGAGGTAAAGTGAGTTTTTCCAAGACAAAATTGAGGTCCCAAGTTGGTGTCGGTGCTCTCCGGGGCGGTCTTATGTTTTTAGCCCCTCTGAGGTACTGTTTTAGCAATGGATGAGAGAAAATAGGAGGATCTGTGTTGTAATGAGCCGAGATGGCAGAGGCATGGATCTTAATGGATGAGAAGGATAGTCCTTTGTCCAGCATCTCAGTTAAGTATTGTAATATCTGAGGAATATTTGGGACAAGAGGGTCAAAGCTTTGAGCCTGGTTCCAGGCACAGAATCTCTTCCACTTTTCTGAATAAAATTTCCTGGTGCTAGGCCTCGTGGCCTCCAAAATGACATCCATAACAGCTTTAGAGAGAGGTGTTGTCTGCTTGACTAATGAATCTGCCATGCAGCCAGGTTTAAGGTTTTGAGCTGACTGTGCAGGACCTGACTGTTTTGTTGAGTCAGAAGGTGCGGAATTTGAGGTAAAATCCAAGGTGGGCCTTGAGCTAAGTTCTTTAAGATTGGGTACCAGTGCTGGTGTGGCCAGTCTGGGGCAATCAGGATCATCTGTGGTTTTTCATGTCTGGCTTTTAGGAGTACCTTTGAAAGGAAAGGCAGTGGACGGAAGGCATAGACTTTTAGGCTTTTCCAGCTGAACGAGAGAGCATCCACTTTCCATGCTTGTGTGTGATAAGTCCTTGTGCAGAATTTTTGTAGTTGGCAATTCAGTGGGGAGGCAAAAAGATCTATGTCTGGGCACCCCCATTTTTGCGGTACCATGCTGAATACTTGTGGATTTAATTTCCACTCATGAGGATCCATGATGTTTCTGCTTAAGTCACCTGCCAGAGTATTTTTCTTTCCTGGCAGGAATTGTGCTTGCAGATGAACTTGATAGGTTAGAGCTGTGTTCCACAAGGACATGGCTTGTCTGCATAGGGGGTAAGAATGAGTGCCCCCCTTGCTTATGTACCTCATAACTGTGGTGTTGTCTGTCTAATAGTTGTCCTGGATACAGAAGGTCCTTGAAAGCTGTTAAGGCATTTTGTACAGCCAACATCTCTTTTTGATTGATGTGAAGATGCATTTGGTCTGCGGTCCACTTGCCCTGAATAGATTTTCCTGCCATGTGTGCTCCCCAGGCGTAATCCGAAGCATCTGTTAATGTCTGCCTGACTGTGGGTAAAGTGAAAGGCTGTCCCTTGTTGAGGTGACATGCCTGTGCCCACCATCAAAACTCCTATTGTAGGCAGGGAATTAGTGGTATTACTGCTTCCAAACTGTGACAGTGTTGAGTCCAAACACTTTTTAGGTACCATTGTAATTTTCTCATATGCAGTCTGGCATATGGAATTAGTAGAATGCAGGATGCCATGAATCCCAAGGCCTGCAGAATTTTTCTTGCAGGGAGTTGGGTCTTTGTTGCCATCAATTGAAAATACTGAGTCAGTTGTCCTTGCTTGTCTGGCGTGAGATAAGCCATCTGGACCGTTGTATTTAAGCTGGCACCCAGGAATATTGTCTCTTGTGAGGGGCACTTGTTTTGACTTCTTTTCATTTACTGTGTACCCTAGGCAAATTAGCAACCTTTTTATAAACGCCAGATGCTTTAGAAGAATGCCCTTGCTCTCTGCTTGAATAAGGCAGTCGTCCAAGTATGGATATATTTGAATTCCTTTTTGTCTGCAAAATGCAATTACTGGTGCCAGGCACTTTGTGAAGACCCTGGGCGCAGTAGATAAGCCAAAGGGCAGTGCAGAGAATTGGTAATGCATTGAACCAGCTATGAATCTGAGGTATCTTCTGCAATTTTGTCTGATAGGGACATGCAGGTATGCCTCTTTGAGGTCCAAGGTAACAAGCCAAGCCTTCTTGCCCAGCATGGGAAGAAGCTGCTGTAGTGTCAACATTTTGAATTTCGGAACATCCAGGTAAGTATTTAGAGTAGAAAGGTCTAGTATGGGTCTCCGGGCTTTGTCCTTTCTGGGGACCAGGAAAAGTCTTGAGTAAAATCCTTGTCCTTGTTCCTGCTGTGGCACTTTTTGAATAGCTCTCATGTCCATGAGGGCTGTGATTTGTTTTTGTGCCTCTGCCCATTGATTTTGTGGCAGGTCTGGCATTCCTTTTAGCCTTGGTAGAGTGAGAAAGTGGAACCTGTAACCTTGAGACACAATATTCAGAACCCATTTGTCTTGGGTGATTGTTTGCCAATTCTGAGAAAAAAGTGCTAGTTTTCCCCCTAAGGGAGCTGCCAAAAGGTAACTGCTTGGCATTCGAAGGGGGAAGTCATTGGGACTGTTTCCTGTAAGGTTGTGACTTGTCCTCACCTCCTTTTGGGGTTGATGCACCCCACTGTCGTGGTCTGTAAGAGCCTTGGGGCTGAGATCTGCCTCTTTGTGGTCTGTCTGACACTGGAAAGGACCAATTCTTTGAAGGCCAATTTCTGCTAAATCGAGGTGGCTGTACCTGTAAGAAATCCTTCACTGTTTGCATAGATTTTGCCTTATCCTCCATTTTCTTTAATACCTCTTCTGCCTTAACACCAAATAAAATATCCTGCTGTAAAGGAGCATCCAATAATTTTGCCTTGACATGATCTGGTAAACCTTGTTCTTTTAACCAAGCATGCCTTCGAATCACAGATCCTGTAACTGCTGCTCTACAAGAAGACTCTAACGAATCAAAACCACATTGCAGAGTATGTTTTCCCACTTGTTCAGCTGCATGCAATAAATCCTGCATTTCCTTATAGTCAGGATGTTCTGAACTTGTAATCATTTTCTGTTTTAACTGAGACCGTAAATATTGTTGGTATTTACGCATGTGAAACTGGCAATTGAAAGCTCTCACTGCTAAAGTTGCAGAAGTGTAAACTTTCTTCCCCCATCTGTCTAATGCTGTAGAAGAATCCCTGTCAGAGGGAACTGGATTTTTTGCCGTGGAAGCCTTGACCCCTTTGGGACCCTGGGAAATAGTTTCTGGGTCAGCCACAGGGATTTTATAAAGAAATTTGTGAGAGTCAGGGACTCTGTTGTACCTGTCTGGCTTGACTGGAGCAGGGGGCAAAGAATCAGGATTTAAACTGGATTCAGAGAACACATCATCCACAATGTCTAACACTGGCGGAATAGCAAGGGGCCTGTGCTGAGGCAGTAAAAGAAAGTCTCTGAGCCTTTTCTTGGATTCTGAGTAATCCTGGCCCTCCCAATGGAAATGCTCCCTCATGGTATGTAAAGTTTCCCCAAAAGAATAATCCTCAGGAGGAGAGGCTGAACGAATTGATTCTTCAGCATCAGAGTCCTCATAGGGGGGTAAAGAGTATCCCTGGTCTGAAGAGGTATCAGAATATATTGAAACCTGGTCAGAGAAATCATAGTCTGTATCCTGCCTAGGCCTTTTATCAGGAGGGGGATGGGTACCCCTGATCAGAGTAATTAAGTCTTCGGCCATTTTGAGCATCTTTTTTAGGCATGGAGGCTTGTCCAGGTGAATGCTGTACTTGCTTCTTTGTCTTTAAAGGAGTTTTAGACTTGACTGTAGTTTTTATGGTAAGCTGTGAATGTCTGAAAACACCCTCAGAAGCCGATGCCTGCTCAGCGGCTCCGGGCCCATCTGAAGGGTTAGTTTCCGTAGGCCCAACGCCTTGAGTATCCAGAGGCCTAGACATCTCCACGTGGGAGTCAGAGGCGGCCTGTGGCTCTGAGGTAGGGGGTGTCAGGGGCTGTGAAAGTGCCTCACTGAGAACCAGCAAACCGGCAACTGGCCTAGAAGAGGCTTGATAGTCAGTTTTGGGCCTTGGATGCCTGTCCTTATCCTTGTCCTTGCGTTTTTTGTGTATTCCGGTCGTCGGTTGTTCCGATGGCATGGTATAATTAAATCTTCGACCAAAGTAATGGCGAGCAAAATCAAACCGACATTTAATAGTGCGTTTGTTAAATCTAGCACAAAACCGACAACTAGTGACGTTGTGGTCTGGGCGTAGGCATGGAATACAGTAAGAATGAAAATCCTTATGAGGTATTTGCTTCCCACAAGAAATACAATTATTAACTTTTACTGACATCGGTCTGAGGCAAGAAAAAGTTTCCCCAACGGGCTACTTAGCTTTAATGAAGACTTTGGTTCTGAAATTCGAATTGAAAATCTCAGGAGTCGGCCGACCGGCACTTGCGAACTGCTTTTGCTTCGGGCACCATGCGGCAAGAAAGACGGAGAAAATGGCGTCGGCTGCATCTTAAATACCCCTGGCAGCGCACTGACGTCAGGGAAGAAGCAACAGCAACTGACGCCTGACCAAGACTTTGGAACTCTGGCCGACTGTGGGACCGCCTGACGGCAGGATAACCCAAGTGTAATGACTGCAGCAGTGAAACACGAACATCATCATACTTTCTGCATTTGATGAGTATTAAACTGATTTTAGCTTAAAACTGAACATTTCTGTGAAGATCTCTGGATTACAATATAAGCACTTCAAAATATCTTCGCAGTATTTAATGTGCCTCTTCCTACACAAAGAATAGTTGTGTGCCTCTTTCTGCACAAAGAATAGTTGTTTAACATCTTACCATAACCATAGATGTCCTAATCCTCTATGTTGCAGTATTTTACATGTGGGAAGTGCTCCAACCAAATGACCCGAAATCCAGCCAGAATACAACAGCTTATAGCTACTGCAAGGCTTGTGGGACTTTGCACTTATGTACTGACATCAGCCTTAAAAGGACATCCGCACGTACAATCCTCAAAACTGTAATGCCCCAAAAGGAACACCAGAGCTAAGGAGCAATAAAATGCCATCCAAGGAAAGAAACAAGATTTAGGGAAGAAGGCAGGAGGGACAGAATACTGCAACACAGAAGAGAAGGACAGCTATGGTTATGGTACGACTTTACATAATTATTCTAGGTCCTTCTATTCAATGTTGCAATATTCTTTACACGTGGGAGAATGCCAAAGCTTAGTAGGAACTCTAGGAGGAGGAAGGAGGACAGGATCTTTGAATGGAAGAGCTTTCAAACAAAACCATTGAGAATGGCTCTAGCAAGCCCTGTTTTTGACCTAGAACTGGTGTCCAACATGTTTGGTGAAAGTGTGCACAGACCACCATGTAACAGCCTCTAGAATAGAGTTAGTATCCAGGCCTTTAAAAATGCCCATGAGGAAGCCACAGACCTAGTGGAATGAGCCCTAACAGGTGGAGAGAGAGTCTTAAACCATGTAAATCATAAAAAAAACAAGACTGCCTTTGAGATCCAAGAAGAAACTGTCTGTTTAGAGGACAGGCAGAATCAGAGTCCTGGGATGGAAAGAAAAACAGCTGAACAGATTTCCTGACAGTTTTAGTCTTATCCAAGTAAAATCCAAGTTGTCTAGGCACATCCAAGGTATGCAAGATCCTTTCACTAGAGGACTGAGGAGAAGGGAAGAAGGTGGGTAAAGTACAGTTTTGTACCTACCATAAATGTAGACGTCCGAACTGGATAGCATCTGCAGTCATAACAACTGGGTTGTCCTGTCGTCAGGCAGCCCTTCAGTCGGCCGGATTCCAAAGTCCGGGTCCGGCTTCGGCTGATGTCGCACTTCACCCGACGTCATCTCTGTTGGTCTTTGGGTATAAAAGCATCAGCCGACGCCATTTTCCTCAGTGTTTCTTGCCCCAGATGCCAGTAGCCCTCTTGAAGGCTAAAATTTGGATAGATGCCAATGTTTCCAAAAAGATAGAGGTAAACACAAAAATAAGCATGTATGTACATATATACAAACAAATACACCATAAAAGACTCCCCCCCACCAGCTAGCTATTAGGAGGGTAAACACCCTAGGGTACCACAGAGGGGAAGGAGGGAGGGTAATCCTGACTGCAGATGCTATCCAGTTCGGACATCTACATTTATGGTAGGTACAAAACTGTACTATGTCCTTCATGGATGCATCTGCAGTCATAACAACTGGGTAGAATACCATAGCCAACTAGGGAGGAGGATAAAAGTAGATTATGGTGTGTTTAGGATCCCTTGCAGTACAGCAGTGGCAAACCCTGCTCGGGATCTGGAATATAGAGGCAAATTATAATGCTTGGCAAATGTATGCACGGAGGTCCAAGTAGCCGCCTCAATAATGTCTTTGGTTGCCACTCCTCGTAAGAAGGCTGTGGTAGTGGCTGTTGCCCTTGTAGAATGAGGTCTTATGTTCTGGGGAATTGGTTTTCCATGGAAGGAGTAACAGAATCGTATGCAATTTCCTATCCATTTGGAGATTGTCTGTTTGGAAATAGCTTTTCCTTCCCTTCCTGTTGCATAGGCTACAAAAAGTTGGTCAGTCTTTCTGCTACTTTTGTCCTGTCCAAGTAGTAGCGTAGCAGTCTGTGTACGTCCAAGGTATGCAGTATTCTTTCCCTCTGTTTTGTGGGTTGGGAAAGAAGGTAGGTAGGTGGATTGCCTGGTTTAAAGACACTCTGGATACCACCTTAGGCATAAATGTAGGATTAGTCCTCATGGACACTCTATCTTGGTGGAAGATTAGGAAGGGTTGCACTGCCATTAAGGCCTGTAGTTCTGAAACCCTCCTTGCTGAAGTAATTGCCAGTAGGAAAGCAGTTTTCCATGACAGGTGTTGTAGGTCTGCTGTTGCTGCTGGTTCAAAGGGTGATAGTGTCAACTTTTCTAGCACAAAGTTTAAGTCCCAAGCTGGTAATGGTGGTTTCCTTGGAGGTTTTACATTCTTGATTCCTCTGAGGAATTGCCTGAGCAAAGGGTGCGAAAAACAGGTGGATCAAAGCTGTATTCTGCTGAAATAGCTGATGCATGTATCTTGATGGAGGAGTAGGACAGGCCTGAATGAAGAAGTTCGCCAGATACTCCAGAATGTTAGGCATATCTATGTTTGACACATCTTTTCCTCTTTCAGTACTCCAAATGACAAACCTTTTCCATTTTCCAGCATAGTTCCTTCTTGTTGAAGGTCTGCGTGCTTCAAGAATAATGTCTTTAACTCTTTGGGAAAGTTCTGGATTAGCTGCTGCTATGTGATGTTCCATGCAGTCAGTTGCAACGTTTTAGGTTTGGATGTATGATGCTGTAGTTGTTCTGAGTTAACATCAAAGGCATCAGGGTATTGGCCACATATTGTTCGAGACATGCTCCTCAGCAGTGGGTACCAGTGTTGTCTTGGCCAGTTTGGAGCTATCAGGATTATCCTTGGACGTTCTTCCTTGATTTTTAGTAGTACTTTGTGTATCAAGGGAAGAGGTGGGAATGCATATGCTGTTAGGCCTTTCCAGCTGAAGGAGAGAATCCACTTTCCATGCTAGTGGGTGGAATGTCCTTGTGCAGAATTTTTGAGCTGGTGATTGAGAGGTGATGCGAATAGATCTATCTGAGGCATTCCCCATTTCTTTGAGATGGTCTTGAAGATGTCCGGGTGCAGCTTCCATTCGTGGGCATCCGATGTGGTTCTGCTTAATATGTCTGCTAGAGTATTTTCTTTTCCGGTACAAATATTGCCTGTAACTGGATGTTGTAGCTGAGTGCCAGGGTCCACAGCTCCAAAGTCATTCTGCATAGGGGTATGAATGAGTGCCTCCCTGTTTGTTGATGTACCACATGACTGTGGTGTTGTCTGTCCTTATCATCAACTGGCCCTCTTTGAGAAATGGTCTGAATTTTTGGATTGCCAGTTTTACTGCCAGCATTTCTTTTAGGTTGATGTGCAGGTGAAGTTGATCCTGTGTCCACAATCCTTGCACGCATTTGTCCAGCATGTGGGCCCCCATCCTAGGTCTGAAGCGTCTGTTGTGATGGTCTGGCTTGCTTGACATCTGCGAAAGGGTAGGCCTGGGTTTGACTGGCATGCCTGAGCCCACCATAGGAACTCCTGTTTTAAGCATGGAATTAGTGGGATTTCTGTTTCTAGGCTGTGTCTGTGTTGGGACCATAAATTCTTTAGGTACCACTGTAGTTTTCTCATATGTAGTCTGGCAAATGGGACCAAGATTATGCATGATGCCATGAAGCCCAAGGCCTGCAGTACTTTTCTTGCTGTTAACTTGTTCAGTTTTGTTAGTGCCAAGAAGTAAAGAGGGAGTTCTTTTGTTTTTCTGTAGTTAGGAATGCCATTTGTTTTACTGTGTCCAATTCAGCCCAAGAAAGTCCTTGTTTGGGATGGTATCAGCCTTGACTTTTGTAAATTGACTGTGTATCCCAGTGCTTGTAGCAAGTAAATGACCCTTTGTAAATCTGTTGTCAGCTTGCTTTTGTTGTCCCTTGTAGCAGGCAGTCGTCCAGGTATGGGTAAATTTGAATTCCTGTAGTCTGCAATGGCGATTACTGATGCCAGGCATTTTGTGAATACTCTGGGCAGTAGATAAGCCAAAGGGCAATGCTGAGAATTGATAGTGCTCTGATCCTGCAAGAAATCTGAGGTATCTTCTGCAGATTGGTCGAATGGGGACGTGCAGGTATGCCTCCTTGAGATCTAGAGTTACCAGCCAACACTCCTTGCCCAGCATGGGAAGAAGTTGCTGTAGGGTCAGCATTTTGAATTTTGGGACAATGATGTATGTATTTAAGGTGGACAGGTCGAGAATTGGTCTCCAACTTTTTCCTTTCTTGGAACTAGGAATAGTCTGGAGTAGAACCCTTTCCTTGCTCTGCTGTTGGCACTCTTTCCACAGCTCTCATGTTTGCTAACTCCATTATCTGTTGTAGAGCCTCTGTGTTTTGATTTGGAGGTAGATTTGGCATTCCTCTTTTGACTGGTAAAGTGTGGAGGTGGAACCGGTAACCTTGATCTATGGTTTGTAAAATCCACTTGTCTTTTGTTATGTAGTGCCAGTTCTTTGAAAATAAGGTTAACTTTCCGCCTAGAGGAGCTGCTATTTGTTCCCTGGTAGGCGGATTTAGGTTAAGTCACTGTGGTTGTGTTGATGTAGTGGCAGTGGTTGTGTCTGTGCCTCTGTTGTTACCTTGCCACTGTCGTCCTCTGTAGGCACCTCCTCTGGATTGGTTTCTGCCTCTGGAACGTCTATTCCTGCCCCTTTGAGATCTTGTGGAGTCAGGAAAGGACCAATTTTGGCAGGCCAGTTCCTGCTAAACCTTGGGGTTGAACCTGCAAGAAATCTTTAACCGTTTGAACAGATTTTGCCTTTTCTTCCATTTTCTTCATAACCTGCTGGGCAGGTGTACCAAACAAACTTGTCTTATCCATAGGAGCATCTAGCAACTTAGCTTTAACATGATCCGGTAAGGCTTGCTCCTTTAGCCATGCATGTCTTCTTATCACTGTGCCAGTCATGGCTGATCTAAATGAAGCCTCCAGTGCATCATAGCCACATTTTAAGGAATGGTTACTAACCTGTTGTATGTTATTTACCATTTCTAATACATATTTCTTATCAAGAGATTCATCAGTGGTTAGCTTTTTAGTTAACTGATCAAGCATAAACTCTTGGTATTGTATCATGTGAAACTGACAGTTTAAAGCTCTAGCTGAGAGAGTAGCTGAAGTGTAGACCTTTTTACCCCATCTGTCTAATGACCTTGCTTCCCTTTCAGAAGGAATAGGGTTTTTAGCTATGGTCGCGGCTACTGCCTTGGGACCCTGGGATATAGTTTCTGAGTCTGCAAGTGGGGCCTTGTAAAGGTGGTGATGAGTATCTGGCACCCTGTAAAATCTGTCTGGTTTGGCAGGTAAGGGGTAAAGAATCTGGAGCGGAGCAGACATCATTGAAAGCATCATCCACCACAGAGAACAGGAGGTATAGCTAAGGGCCTGTGCTGTGGAAGGTGCAGAAAGGTCCTAAGTCTTTTCTGGAGTCTGAAAAATCCTGTTGCTGCCATTGGAACTGCTCTCGCATGGCATGTAAGGTTTCCCAAAGGAGAATTCTTCTGGTGGGGAAGCAGCTGGAATGGATTCTTCAGCATCAGAATCTTCAAAATTGGAGAAAGGAGCCTCTGGCTGGTCAGTTATGTCTGATTCATCAGCAGAATCATCAGAGGACACTGGCTCAGGGGCTCTGCCCTAGGTCTCTTCTCTGGGGGCTGAGAGGCTCTGTCTGGGTGAGATTGAGATCCTCTAATTAATGAAATTAAATCTTCTGCCAAAGTAAGCATTTGAGAACTAGAAGAGGGCCTGGTTGTGGGGGTTTAACAGGCACTGTTTTAGTAGTCTTGGCTGCTTTAGCCCTGGCGAAGGCCTTAATGGACATGGCTGCTGGAGGCCTAGCAGCACCACGTGCTGGGGTAGAGACATCCAAGGGAATGGTGTCTGATAAGTCAGTGGCAACCACCGTAGTGGATAAAATTTCTGAGGCCGATTCAAGAGTGGTAGCAGGGGCCTCAGTTGTAGAGATAGATTCAGCTGTACTTTGATCAGTTTTCTCGGTTTCGCCGAAACCGAGACACTCATGATTTGCTTAACCATGGTTTCGGCCGAAACCGCGGACCGCGAGTGTCGGTCTTTATCTTTGCGTTTTTTTGGCAGATTGGGTAGTCTGAGGATCCGACGGCATAATGTACACAAAATCAGAACCGAAAAACTGTTCTGCAAACTCCGACCGACGCCTAAGCGTCGGTTGAAAGAAGCACAGGCGAACAGGCTGCTACGTGGGCTGGGCCTAAACAAGGCAGACAATAAGAGTGGAAATCTTTATGAGGTATTTGTTTCCCACAGGTTAAACAATTATTAACTTTTTCTGACATCGGCTGAGGCAAGAAAGAGTCCCCAACGGGGTACTTAGCTTTAGAAGTCTTCGAAGTAGTATTCGGTAGAAGTAATCTCTGGATCCGACCGACCGGCACTTGCGAACAGCTTCTGCTTGGCGCCACACGGCAAGAAAGACTGGGGAAAATGGCGTCGGCTGATGCTTTTATACCCGAAGACCAACAGAGATGACGTCGGGTGAAGTGCGACATCAGCCGAAGCCGGACCCGGACTTTGGAATCCGGCCGACTGAAGGGCTGCCTGACAACAGGACAACCCAGTTGTTATGACTGCAGATGCATCCATGAAGGACATCTAAAATGATTAAGAGATATCTCATTCACTACCTTACGCATAAAAGAAGGATTGGTACGCAATGAAACTCTATCCTTGTGGAAAAACAAGAAAGGTGGGGAAGCCATCAATGCTTTAATCTCAGAAACTCTCCTGGCAGAGGTAAAGGCTAGCAGAGCAACTGTTTTCCAAATACAAAACTTTAAAGAAGCTGAGGCTGCAGGTTCAAAAGGGGCCACGGTAAGCTTCTCTAAAATATAGTTCAAATCCCAAGGAGGTGGAATTGGTTTCCTGGGAGGTTTAAAATGAAGGATACCTTTAAGGAAAAGCTTTACCTCCAATCTGGAAGCTAAAGTTGGAGATAATGGCAGACATGCAGAAATAGCCGACAAAGTGAACTTTCACTGACTAGTAAGTCAAACCACTGCTAAGTAACTCCACAAGTAAGAAAGAACCACTGGAATAACCACTAAAAATGGATCCAGATTTTGTGAAAGACATCAAATGGAAAACCTCTTCCATTTGGAGTAGTAAGCTTTTCTAGTATTGGTTTCCTGGCCTCCTGCAAAACCCTAAACATGCCCTGTGAAAGAAGTGAGGTAACTTGTGATGACTGTCCTTGATTAGTGCAGAAGAGGAGGGAACCAATGCTGTCTTGGTCAAAAGGGAGTCACCAGCAAGATTTCTGGTTTGTCTTGCTGAATCTTCAGCAGAACTTTCTGAATGAGAGAAGGGGGGATGCATAAAGAAATATCCCCTTTATGAGAAAGATAGTGTCCACCTTCCAAGCCAGAGGATGTGGAAGTCTGGCACAAAACAGAGAAAATCTGTTCAGAGTTGAGGTAAATAGATCCAGAGGAGGGGTCCCTACCAGTGGACCAAGTCCAGAAGCACATGCCTGTGAAGCATCCATTTGTGGGAATAAGTCATGGACCTGCTTAAAAAGTGTCTGCCACAATGTTTTGAGTTGAACGAATGTAAACCACTTGAAGAGTCACCTTGTACTATACTGCTAATTCCCATGCCAGGAAAGATAACCTGCAAAGAAGGTAAGATTTCGTCCTGCCCTCTTGTTTATATACCACAGAACTGTGGTGTTGTCTGTAAACACTTTCAGAGGACTTGGTTGAAAAAGAGATACAAGGCCTGTAAAGCTAGAATCAGAGCCATCATTTCCTTGATGTTGATGTGCTCTCTCCATTGAGAAAGAGACCAAAGGCCCTGCACCTTCTTGGAAGCAAATGTTGCACCCAACCTGTGTCTGAGGCATCTGTGAACAGATGTTGAGATGACTGGGGCATAAGAGGAAGCCCAAGATTCAGAGTTAGTTGTTGAATCCACCATAAAAGCTCTGTTTTCAGGCATGGGAAGAGGGGGATCACAAAGTCTAGAGGGTGAACATGCTGTGTCTAAATTGACTTTAGGAACCACTGAAATTTCCTCGTGGAGTTTTGCAAGAGGCAGCATGGGAATTGTGGATGCCATAAACCCTAGAAGTCTCAAACTCCCTGGCTGTAATGAAGGACAGAAGCAGAATGTTTTCTAGAAAGGCAGTGAGGGACTGAACTTTGTCCGTTGGAAGAAAATAAGATCTGTCCTGAACATGCACCCTAAGAAGATGTGATCCTGTGAAAGTGTCAGAAAAGATTTTTTTTTGAAATTTGTGATGAATCTTTCACTTTCTATGAAATAAATGGCAACCTGCAGGTTGAGTTGACAGTTCTGACAGAGTAGCCAGGAAAAAAAGATCATCCAGGTATGGATATACCTGGATCCCCTTGACTCTCAAGAAAGCAATCACAGGGGCCAAGCACTTTGTGAATACCTTTGGGGCAGTAGAAAGTCCAAAAGGCAAGGCAGATAACTGAAAGTGCAAAGAGGATGGATGGGGATGTGTAGATAAGCATCTTTGATGTCTAGAGAGGCCATATAAGATAGTGATGGAATCAGAAGAAAGTCTGCAAAGACAGCATGCAAAAAGATGGCACTTCTAGAAAAATGTTTAAGTGGGAAAGATCTAGGAATGGTCTCCAAGGACCATCCTTTCTGGGAACAAGAAACATCCTTGAGTAAATTCTCTGATCCATTGGCACATGCCGAATGGTGCCTTGAGAAAGTAGCTGTGTTAGAACCTCTGGAAACAACTTTAATTGACTTGAAGGGGGCTGTGGAATCCAAATGAAAGGAGGGAGAATTTTCCAACTCATGAAGTATCCCTGCTGGATAATAGGCAGAACCCAGGAATAGTACAGTTGTGTACACTTACCATAAACGTAGATGTTAGAGTGTATTCACTGTTGCAGTCATCACATTTGGGTTATCCCTGGCAGGGTAGCTCTCGGCCGGCCCGAATACCAGAGTAGTATTAAAGTAAGGCAGCCGACCCCATTACATCAGTTTTTTTTGCCCTAACCTGTCAGGAGCCCCCAAAGTAGGAGGCCAGGTTCTGGTGGAAGAACCACATCACTGGAAAATAAATACCAATATGTCCCTTATAAGGAAAGGAGAACAGCAAGGAAGAAATGTAATAAAAGGAGAAAGAGAATAAAGGGGGATGGAGGGAGGGAAACCAGGACTGCAACAATGAATACACTCTAACATCTACATTTATGGTAAGTGTACACAAAGTACAGTTGTGTACACTTACCATAAATGTAGATGTTCAAATGTATTCACTGTTGCAGTCATTACATTTGGGAAATCTGCTGGCAGGTTGCCCTTATTCGGCCTGAATATCAAAGTCTTGGGTCCTGCGTCAGTTGCTGTCTCCTCTTCCATGACGTCAGGGGTATAAAACATGCAGCAAACACCATTTTATTCATTTTTTCTTGCCCCAGATGTCAGGTGCCCCCCAAATGGGGAGCAAAAAAAAAAAAAAAAAAAAAAAAAAAATATATATATATATATATATATAAATATATATATATATAAATAAACTACAATATATATGTAAATGCAATTGTAGCAACATAAACTTTACCTTAATCTAAAAGCAAATACACCACAAAAGCTTTAGAATATAGTGAAGGAAAGAGAAGTTCTAGAAAATAGGGGGATGGCGGGTGGGTAACCTGGACTGCAACAGTGAATACACTCGAACATCTACAAGTAAGTGTACACAACTGCACTATGTTCTTAGTGTTTCACTGTTGCAGTCATTACATTTGGGTAGAATCCCAAAGCTATAGATGGGAGGCTGGAACTAAATAGCATTAGGAGTGGCTATAAGGCCCTGCAGAACTGCAGTGGCAAAGCCTACCCTGGACTTAGAGAAGAGAGGCAAATGATAATGCTTTGTAAAGGTATGAACAGAGCTCCAAGTAGCAGCTTCTAGAATGTCTTTGGTTGGAACTCCTCTGAGAAAGGCTGCTGAGGTAGATGCAGCCCTGGTGGAATGTGACCCGATTTCCCTTGGCCACCGGTTTACCATGATGCAAGTAGCAGAAATGAATGCAGTGGCTTATCCACTTTGAAATAGTCTGCTTTGATATAGCCTTCCCCTCTGATCCTGCAGCAAATGCCACCAGTAGTTGCTCAGACTTTGAGAGATTTGGTCCTGTTTAAGTAGAATCGCAGTTGTCTGTGTATGTCCAAGGAATGCAGAATCCGCTCCCCATTGTTCTGCGGATTTGGGTAAAATGTTAGCAGGTGAATAGTTTGGTTAAGAGCCACACTGGATACCATCTTAGGCATAAAAGGAAGGATTGGTCCTGAGGAACACCCTGTCTGGGTAAAATGTAATAAAAGGCTCCACAGCCATGAGGGCCTGTAGTTCTGCAACCCTTCCTGCTGAAGTGATTGCCAGAAGGAAATCTGTTTTCCAAGATAAAAACTTTATATCCGCAGTAGCTGCTGGTTCAAAAGGAGGCAGGGTGAGCTTTTCCAGCACAAAATTGAGGTCCCATGCAGGAGTTGTTGATCTTCTGCGAGGCCTTACATTTTTTGGCCCCTCTAAGATACTGTTTTAGCAGAGGATGAGAAAAGATGGGAGCCTCTGTGTTGTAATGAGCCAAGATGGCAGAGGCATGGATTTTTATTGAAGAAAAAGATAGGCCCTTGTCAAGCATCTCAGTCAAGTATTGTAAAATCTGAGGAATATTTGGCTTTGCTGTGTCCGTTCCTTGTGCTTGGTTCCAAGCACAGAATCTCTTCCATTTATCAGCATAACATTTTCTAGTACTAGGTCTTTTCGCTTCCAAAATGACATCCATCACAGATTTACTGAGAGGTGTTGTTTGAATAATTACATGATCAGCCATGCTGCCACGTTCAGAGTTTGGAACTGATTGTGCAGAATTTGATTGCTCTGCTGAGACAGTAGATGAGGTATCTGAGGCAAGTACCAAGGAGGGAGTTGAGATATATTCCTTAGAATTGGGTACCAGTGCTGGCGAGGCCAGTCCGGGGCAATTAGGATCATTTTTGGTTTTGCCTGTCTGACCTTTAGTAACACCTTGGGGAGAAGGGGCAGAGGAGGAAAGGTGTAGACTGATAGGTTTTTCCAACTGAAGGATAGGGCATCCACTTTCATTGCTTGTCTGTGATAAGTCCTTGTGCAGAATTTGTCCAGTTGATAATTTTGGGGAGAGGCAAATAGATCTATGTCTCGACTCCCCCATTTCTCTGTTATGCTGAAGACTTGTGGATCCAGTCTCCACTCGTGAGGGTCCATAAGATTTCTGCTTAGGTAGTCTGCCAGAGTATTTTGTTTTCCTGGCAGGAATTGAGCTTGAAGATGTACTTGGTAAGTCAAGGCTGTGTCCCACAATGTCATGGCTAGTCTGCAAAGTGGGTAAGAATGTGTACCCCCCTGCTTGTTTATATACCACATAACCATGGTGTTTGTCAGTCTTTATCAGTAGTTGTCCTGGATGAAGTAAGTCCTTGAAGGCTGTCAGGGCCATCTGAACAGCTAACATCTCTTTTTGGTTGATATGCAGATGCATTTGTTTTGGGCTCCATATGCCCTGGATGCATCTCCCCCGCCAGGTGAGCCCCCCAAGCATAGTCTGATGAGTCTGTAGTTAGGGTTTGGGTGGCAGGGGGTAGAGTGAAAGACTGTCCCTTGTTCTGGTGACATGTCTCTGACCACCAAAGAAACTCCTGTTGTAGGCAGGGAATGAGAAGAATCATTGTTTCCAGACTGTGACAATGTTGACTCCATAAACTTTTTAGATACCATTGTAGTTTCCTTATATGCAGTCTTGCATATGGAATTAGCAGAATGTAGGATGCCATGAACCCCAAAGCCTGCAGATTTTGTCTTGCAGATAACTGGGTTTTTGTTGCCATCTGAAGTAAATAGTCAGTTGCCTTTGTCTGGCGTAAGGTAAGCCATCTGGGCAGTTGTATTCAAGCTAGCACCCAAGAATGTAATTTTTTAAGAGGGTACCAGTTGTGATTTCTTTTCATTTATTGTGTACCCTCGGGCATGTTAGAAGCCTTTTTACAAACGCGAGATGTTGAAGAAGAATGTCCTTGTTTTCTGTTTGAATGAGACAGTCGTCCAAGTAAGGACAGATTTGTATGCTTCTTTGTCTGCAAAATGCAATTACTGGTGCCAGGCACTTTTTAAAGACCCTGGGCGCAGTAGATAAGCCAAAGGGCAGTTTAGAGAATTGGCAATGCATAAAACCTGCCTTGAAGCGGAGGTATCTTCTGCACAATTCCCTTATTGGGATATGCAGGTATGCCTCTAAGTCTAGAGTCACTAACCAAGCGCTCTGGCCCAGCATGGGCAGAAGCTGTTGTAAAGTCAGCATTTTGAATTTTGGGATGTCCAAGAATGTGTTCAAAATCGATAAATCCAGTATTGGACACCAGGCATTGTCTTTTCTGGGTACCAGAAACAGTCGAATAAAAACCTTGTCCTTTTTCCTGTTCTGGTACTGGTTGAATAGCCCCCATATCCATGAGGGATGTAACTTGTTTCTGAGCCTCTGCCCATTGATTTTGTGGCAGATCTGGCCAACAGTTTGGAATTGGCAAGGTATGGAAATGAAATCTATACTCCTGGGATACTATGTTTAATACCCACTTGTCCTGGGGTTATTAACTGCCAATTTTGAGCATGAAGTGCTAATCCCCCCCCCCCCCCCAAGGGGGCTGCCAAAAGATAAGTGCTTGGTGAAGGTAGAGGGAAGTTACTGAGACTGCTTATTGTAGGGTTGTGCTTGGTTTCCTCCAGATTTGGAGGTACAGGCACCCCATTGCTTTGACCTGTAAGAACCCTGTGATTGGTATCTAGAGCCTTTTGAGCGCCTGGATTTGCCTTGTGAGGCTCTGTTGAACACAGGAAAGGACCAATTTTTAGTAGGCCAGTGTCTACTGAATCTGGGTGGCTGCACTTGTAAGAAATCTTTTACAGTTTGCATAGATTTAGCTTTGTCTTCCATTTTCTTTAAAACCTCTTCTGCCTTATTACCAGAAAGAGTATCATGATGTAAAGGTGCATCCAACAGTTTAGCTTTAACATGATCAGGCAGATTTTGCTCCTTGAGCCAGGCATGCCTTCTTATCACAGATCCAGTAACAGCGGCCCTGCAAGAGGCTTCCAAGGAATCAAAACCACATTGCAAAGTATGCTTTCCCACCTGTTCTGCTGCATGCAATAATTCCTGTAATTCTTTATTTTCCACACATTCAGAAATCAACATCATTTTCTGTTTCAATAATCCCATAACAAGCTGTTAATAGTCAAGCATATGAAACTGGCAGTTTAAGGCCCTAATTGCCAAGGTTGCAGACGTATAAACCTTCTTTCCCCATCTATCCAGCGCCCTGGAATCTCTATCAGAGGGGGTAGGATTCTTGGCTGTAGAAGCCTTTATACCTTTGGGACCCTGTGAGATAGTTTCAGGATCAGCAGCAGGATTTTTGAATAAAAATTTGTGGGAGTCAGGAACCCTGTAATATCTGTCTGGCTTACTAGGAGCCAGAGGTAGGGAATCAGGAGCCATGCTTGATTCTGAAAACACATCAACAATGTCTAATACAGGAGGTATAGCCAAAGGCCTATGCTGAGAAAGAAGGAGGAAATCCCTAAGCCTCTTTTTAATTCAGAGAAATCCTGACTCTCCCAATGAAAATGTTCCCTTAAAGTATGTAAGGTTTCTCCAAAAGAATAATCCTCAGGAGGAGATGCAGATGGGATGGATTCTTCTGCATCTGAATCCTCATAGGGTGGTACAGAAAATTCCTGATCAGAAGAGGAATCAGAAGAAATAGAAACCTGATCTGAAGATTCACAATCAGTGTCTTGCCTAGGCCTCTTATCGGGGGGGGGGGGGTTTGGGAACCCCTGATCAAGGTAATTAAGTCCTCAGCCATTTTGATCTGTTTTTTAGGCATAGGGGCCTGAGCATGTGACTCATGCGTCAGTTTTTTAGACTTAGAAGTTGTTTTTGTTTTTGAAGCTGGCGTCGGTTTTATACAGAAATGTTGAGGCCTGAAAACACCCTCAGAAGCCACTGCCTGCTCAGCGGCTCCGGACCCATCCGAGGGAGAGACATCCGTGGGTACAATACTCTGAGAATCTCGTGGCATACCGGACTCCGCATGGGTCTCGGTAGAGGCCTGCGACTCAAAAGTAGCGGGTATCAGGGGCTGAAAAAGCGCCTCACTGAGTACCGGCGACTGGCTTAGGAGAAGCTTCGTCGGTTTTGGACCTCGACAGTCTGTCTCTGCCCTTTTCTTTGCATTTTTCGTGAACTCTGGCAGTAGGATTGCTATCAGACGACATTTCAGGGTAATTAAATCTTGATCCAAAATATTTTTAAGCAAAGATATACTGACGCTTAATAGAGCGTTGGTTAAATCTAGCACAAAACCGACAGCAAGGCACATTATGATCCTGGCCTAGGCAAGGAATACAGTACAAATGAAAATCCTTATGAGGTATTTGCTTCCCACAAGTAATGCAATTATTAACTTTTACTGACATCGGTAAGGAGCAAGAAAAAGTTTCCCCAACGGGATACTTAGCTTTAATTGAAGACTTAGGTTCTGAAACTCAAATGCAAAAATTTCAGGAGTCGGCCGACCGGCACTTGTGAACTGCTTCTGCTTTGGGCACCATGCAGCAAGAAAGACTGAATAAAATGGGTGGAGGCAGTCAAGGAAACTAGGGGCTGGCTAGGATGCCTTCAAGACTACAGAGGCAAACCCTGTCCTGTATTTGGAGAAGAAAGCAAGTGGTAATGCTTGGTAAAAGTGTGAACAGATGTCCGGGTGGCAGCCTCCTCTGAGGAAAGCTGCAGAGATGGAGGCTGTTCTGGTGGAGTGCATCCTGACCCCCTTGGGGGAGGCTTTCCATGCTGTTTGTAATAGAAATGTATGCAGTGTACTCTCTATTTGGAGATGGTTTGCTTGGAGATGGCTTTGCCTTCTACCCCTGTAGCAAAGCTAACCAGCAACTGATCAGACTTTCTGAAGGATTTAGTCCTGTCCAGATAGAATCTGAGCTGTCTGTGCACATCTAGAGAGTGAAGAGTCCTTTCCCCCTTGTTCTGAGGATTAGGAAAGAAGGTGGGCAAATGAATGGATTGGTTGAGAGACACTGGACACCATCTTGGGCATGAAGTATGTGGGTTAGTTCTGAGGGATATCCTGTCTGGATGGAAGATGAAGGGTTCCACAGCCATGAGTGCTTGTAGCTCAGAGACTCTTCTGGCTGACATGATGGCCAGAAGGAATGCTGTCTTCCAGGAGAGAAATTTTACCTCTGCAGAAGAAGCTGGTTTGAAAGGGAGCAGGGTGAGCTTTTTCAAGACAAAGTTAAGGTCCCAAGCTGGTGTTGGTGCCCTTCTGGGGGGCTTCAAGTTGCTAGCTCCTCTGAGGAACTGTTTGATCAAAGGGTATGAGAAAAGGGGCTGCTCAGTGGGGAAATGAGCAGAAATAGCAGAGGCACGAATATTTACAAAGGAGAAAGAGAAGCAACTATGTAGTAGGTCAGCTAAGTAATTCAGGATGACAGGGATGGAGGGTTGTGCTGTATTGGCTCCCTTAGCCTGGATCCAGGTGCAGAACCTTTTCCATTTATCTGCACAAGACTTTCTGGTGCTAGGATGTCTGGCCTCACGGATAACATCCAGAACCTGTTTATTGAGGATGGTAGATCGGTTCGTGGTTAGGGAATAAGCCAAGCTACCAAACCTGAGTGTTTGCAATTGGGGATGCATGAATTCCCCTTCCCTCTAGGTAATGAGGTTTGGAATCTGAGGAACATGCCATGGAGGCAGAAGGGACAGGCTGCACAGCAAGAGCTACAAGTGATGTCAGGGCCAGTATGGAGCTATAAGGATGGTCTTTGGTTTTACCTCCCTTATTTTGAGCAGCACCCAGGGGATGAGAGGAAGGGGAGGAAAGGCATAGACTGATAGATTGACCCAGGGGGAAAGACAGGGTATCCACTTTCCAAGCCATGCAGTGATGCTCCCTGGTGTAGAATTTGCTGAGCTGATGGTTGGTGTGGGAGGCAAAGTCGTCGACCTTCGGGGTTCCCCATTTCTGAGTTATTAGGGTGAAGGTACTTCTGTTGACATGCCACTCGTGTGGGTCCAGTAGATTTCTGCTTAATTGGTCTGCCAGAGAGTTGAAAGAGCCTGGTAGGCATTGTGCTAACAGGTGTAGCTGCATGGAAGAGGCTGTGAGCCAAAGGGTCATGGCCAGCCTGCATAGAGGGTAGGAGTGAGTCCCTCCCTGCTTGTTAATGTACCACATCACATTAGTGTTGTCTGTTTTGATCAGGAGAACCCCTGGAGAGAGAAGGGGTTTGAAAGCTATCAAGGCGTGCTGCACAGCCATCATCTCTTTTAGACTGATGTGCAGAGGGATTTGCTGTGGGCTCCATTGGCCCTTTATGCACCTGCTGTCCAGGTGTGCACCCCAAGTGTAGTCTGATGCATTTGTGGTGAGGGTCTGGGTGGCAGGGGAAGGGCAGTCCCTTGTTGTGGGAGCATGCTGTTGCCACCAAAGAAAATCCTTTCTGAGGCAAGGAATTATAGGTAGAAGAGTTTCCAGATCTTGAGTGCATTGACACCAAAGGCTCTTTAGGTACCATTGAAATTTATCTCACATGCAGTCTGGCATATGGAATGAGTAGAATGCAAGATGCCATGAACCCCAGAGCTTGCAGGATCTTCCTTGCAGACAGCTGGGGCCTGGTGGCTAGATGAGAGAAGTAGGCTGTCAGGAAAATGTATTTCTCTGGTGTAAGGTATGCCACCTGGGATGCTGTGTCCAGACTTGCTCCCAGGAAGATTATCCTTTGGTTGGGCACCTGTTTGGATTTCTTTTCATTGATTGTGTACCCTAGGGAGGTTAGTACGGTCTTTACAAAGGCCAGGTGCTTGAGCAGCTTTTTCTGGCTGTCTGAATAAGACAGTTGTTTAAGTATGGGTAAATTTGAATATTTCTTTGTCTGTAAAAGACAATATGCCAGACAAAGACATTTTGTGAAAACTCTGGGAGCAGTAGATAAGCCAAAGGGAAGCGCAGAGAACTGAAAGTGTTGAGATCCTGCCCTGAAGCGGAGATATTTTATGCATGATTCCCTGACAGGAATGTGGAGATAAGCCTCTTTTAGATCTAGGGTGGCTAGCCAAGCGTCCTTGGAGAGCATGGGTAGCAGCTGCTGGAGGGTGAGCATTTTGAATTTTGGGATCACCAGGAAAGTGTTTAGAATGGATAGATAGAGTATGGGGTACCAGGTGCCCTCTTTTCTGGGCACCAGAAAAAGTCTGGAGTAGAAGCTTTGGCCTATCTGTTCTGTATGAACGTGCTCTACTGCCCTCATAGAGAGGGCAGGGAAATAATTTGCTTTTGAGCCTCTGCCCACTGATTTGGTGGTAGATCTGGGAACCCTTTTGTGGTTGGAAGGGTGTGGAAGGAAAATTTGTATCTCTGAGACACAATGTTCAGAACCCATTGGCCCTTGGTAATGGTGGCCCAGGTGTTTGAGTGAAAGGAGAGTTTTCCGCCCAGAGGTAAGTGAGGGTGGGCAAAGGGGGGTGGGAGAGGTGGTGAATCATTGAGAGTTCTTTCCATAAGGGGGTGGCTTAGAACTCCCTGGTTTTGAATATCTGCATTCCCTGGGGCTGCTGTCTGGGGGGGGGGGGTCTGTTTCCTCGGGGCCTAGACAGAGCCGGTTTACTCGGAGCAGGAAAGGACCAGTGCTTGGAGGGACAATGGCTGCTGAACCTAGGGGGCTGGACCTGTAAGAAACCCTTAACAGCTTGCACAGATTTTGATTTTTCTTTCATCTTTTTTAAGACGACTTCTGCCTTAGTGGCAAAGAAGTTATCTTTGTGCAAGGGGGCATCCAACAATTTAGATTTGACATGGTCTGGCAGGGGTTGTTCCTTAAGCCATGCATGTCTTTTAATGACAGAACCAGTGACTGCTGCACTGCAAGAAGCTTCTAGGGCGTCAAAACCACAGTGCAAAGTGTGTTTAGTTACTTGACTTGCAGAATGCAACAAACCATTTTTTGTTTAAGGAGTTCCAATATATGTTGCTGAAATTTCAGCATATGGAACTGACAATTTAGTGCCCTAATAGCAAGAGTAGCTGAGGTGTATACTTTTTTACCCAGTCTGTCCAATGCTCTGGAATCCCTGTCTAAGGGAGGTGGGATTCTTTAGCAGAGATTGCTTTAATCCCTTTTGGCCCTTGAGAAATGACCTCAGGGTCAGCTGTTGGATTTTTAAAAAGATATTTGTGTGAGTCAGGGACTCTATAGTAACTATCTGGTTTTCTGGGAGCAGGAGGTAGGGCATCAGGAGTCAAGCTGGATTTGTGGAAAACATCCTCTACAACATCCAGGACTGGGGGGGATGGCCAAGGGCCTGTGTTGCGGAAGATAGAGGAATTCCCTGTGTCTTTTTTTAGACTGAGGGTAGTTCTGACTTTTCCATTGGAAATGCTCCCTTAAAGTATGCAGGGTTTTCCCAAAGGAAAAATCCTCTGGGGGAAGAGGCTGAAGGAATGGAGTCCTCTGCATCAGAATCCTCATTAAGTGGAGGGGGGTTGCATGTCTTGATAGTCAGATGCATCAGATTCATCTGACTTCTGTTCAGATAAAACTACAGGGGAAAGATCTCTTTTCCTTTTGGAGGGGGTAGATTGGCTTCCCCTGATCAGCATAAGGTCTTCTGCCATTTTAAGCATTTGAGACTGAGGCAAAGTAGCAGGCACCCAAGAGTGGGTTGGTTTCCTGGGTGTGGTACGAAACCTGGGCCTAAGAAACTCTGTTGTTTTTGAAAGAACGGTAGTCACGAAAGAAGATGGCTGTTTGTGTCGAGATTCTGTAGTGCAAGGGACTTCCTCGGAAGCTGATGCCTGCTCAGTGGCTCCGGACCCATCCAAGGTAGAGACTACCGCAGTATCCTTAGTCGAAGAAGAGTTTTGCGGCATACCGGACTCTGAAAGGGTCTCGGTATCAGCCTGCAAATCAACTGAAGCGGACATCAGGGGCTGCAAAAGCACCTCACTGAGTACCAGAGGGCTGACTACTAGCTTAATAGAAGCCTTGTCGGTAGGTTTGGACTTGTGTGGGCTGTCTCTGTCTTTATCTTTACGTGTCAGATGGCTTACCGAAGCCATATTGGAATTCAAGGACTGAAAACGAAAATATCTGGCTACAATAAGGGACTGAGGAAAGATAGTTCTGGCGTTGAACAAAGTACAGCAGCGACAACGGGGGACGTCGTGGTCTGGGGCTAAACAAGTGACGCAGAAAGAGTGGAAGTCTCGGTTTGGTATTTGCTTTCCACAGGCGAGACAACTATTAACTTTTTCTGACATCGGTTAGTGCAAAAAAAAGGATCCTCAATGGGGTACTTAGCTTTAGGAGACTTCAACTTCAATTCAGTAGATGAAAAATCGGGTAGCGGCCGACTGGCACTCGTGCAAACTCCTCCTGCTTCGGGCTCCATGGCAAGAAAGACTGATGTAATGGCGTCAGCTGCCTTACTTTATACTACTGACGACCTGAGGTCAGTCCTCAAGCGACAGCAACTGACGCAAAAATACTAAGTCTCTGGTATTCTGGCCGGCTGAGGGCTACCCTGGTAGGGATAACCCAAATGTGATGACTGCAACAGTGAAACACGAAGAACATCCTGAGTGATCCTTGCCCAAGCTGGAAGAGAGAGACAAACAAAGAGATAGAGGGGGTAAGACTTGGAAAAGGCTGTTAGTCAGAGAACTGAGCCTGGCTGGAAAGGACTGCTGTGAAGAAGGTGCAGAAGGAGTTTTTAGATTGTGGAATTCTCCTAGCAGTCTTTTTAGGTCTGGTAGAAGAAGCTGAAGATGATGTGCGAACTGGTCTCCTAACAAAAGACGTCTTATTAGGAAAATTCCTATGGTACTTGGGAACAGGAGAAATGAAAAGGTGATTCAAATTATGAAGTTTCTTTCCCTTCTCTTGCAGAGACAAAGTCTGCAGCTGCAGAAACAAAGAGTTTACTTATCCAAAGGAGCATCTAACAATTTTGCTTTAAAGTCATCTGGCAATGGCTGAAGCCTCAACCTAGAGTGTCTTCTAAGTACAGAACCAGATGCTGCAGCTCTAGAGGATGCCTCAACAGCATCATAGCTGCACTTAATGGAACGTCTAGCTACTTGTGAAGAAGCTGTTAAAAGGGTCAAAAACAGAGTTTTAATTTCAGAGACTGGGAGTTGAGCAAGAGCTTGTGATGTCTGAGAAAGGAGAGCCAAGGAATACCTAGACATATGAGTTTGGTAATTCATTGCTCTGATCGCTAAATTTGAAGAAGTATAAACTTTTTTTTTTTACCAAGTCTCTTCAGAATTTTGCTCTCCTTATCACAGGGAAGACATTTAGAAGAGAGAGACGACCAGGAAGACCTGTCAGAAGCTAAGGAAACAGCTGGATCAGCTGAAAGACACTTGTACAAGAATTTGCAATCATCAGGCACCTTGTAGAATCTGTATGGCTTCTTCGGGGCAGGAGCTTGAGAGTCAGGGGCTTTAGAAGAAGAGAAAGCATCCAAGAAAGCTGGCAAGACTGGTGGCAGAGTAGAAGGAGAAGGAATGTCCATTTGCAGAGGGTTATAATACCTTTTTTTCTCCTTCGAAATCTATGAAAAATCCCATTTGAAAGATTCCCTCATATTGTTAAGTTTCACCAAAAAAAAAAAAATCTCTTCTACTGAGTCGTCCCTCCCATTAGACGACTCCTCTGGAGATGCATATTCTAGAGGAGATGTAACTTGGGTAGAATATGCTAGGGAATCCTCAGAGGAAGAGTCATCATCACCGTCATCATCATCAGAAAAGTACATGTTCCCAAACTCTCTGAACAGGAGAAGATGTAAAAGAACGAACAGAAAAAGCAGAGGAAGGCTTCAAAGCCATCAAAGTCTTAAACCCTGACAGAAAGCATCCCAGCCGGACTGTAGAGGTGAAAGGGCCTGAGAGTGTCTAGTGTTCTGTTTTTTCTTAACATGTATTTCTGCATGAAGAGAAGTGGAAGAACCTGACATAGGCCTAACATCTGGAATCGACTCTGGAATCTGTACACTAACAGAAGTGGAAAGGACATCCCTAGGGTCCTCAAGCACAATGAGCCATGGTTCCCCTTGTCCACCTGAAATGAACTTCTGCACTGCCTCAGAGGATGTGCCTAGGTCGGATTCTCTAGCGATTTTCAATTGAGGCACCTGTACAGGAACCAGACCCAACCTCCAAATGCAACACCGGATCTTCACTGACCTCAAGGGATATATGTCAGATGAAAGAGGTGCAGCCAAAGAGGATTCAGGCCTAGGCTTGCTAAACTTCCTCTGGAAATCAGCTCAGCCAAAGGACCTCCGGAACCCTCCATAACATCCCTAGCCAGACGTTTAAGATGCTGAATCTCTATGTAGAGATTTAAAGCTGAAAGTCAGCTACACAGAGTTTTAGGAACAACGGCCTGACAAATGGAACAAGAACAATGGTCGTGATTGAGGCCTAGGCAGAAAAGACAAAGTTAGTGGCCGTCTATGTGGAATCTGACTTCCACACCTACACTTACCCTTCCTGGATGGCATGAACTACTAGCAATGAAATGAATCTCCAATGGGGCACTTATCTGAAAGCAACCAATGGAAACAGGCAGCAGACCGACGTACGAATCAAGCTTTCCAAATGGCAGCAGAAAAGTTCTGAGGATTGTACGTGTGGACATCCTTTTATGGCTGATGATGTCAGCACATACGTGTGACATCCCATATACCTTGCAGTAGCTAAAAGTTGTTGTATACTGGCCGGACGTTGGGTTGTTTGGGCGGAGGACTTCCCACAAGTACAGAATACTGCAACACTGACTAGAAGGACATATTCAATTTCTTTAAGATAACTGCTATGCAACACCTTGTAAAATGACAAAAAATTAACTGTATGGCCAAACTTTAATGATAGGTTTGCTATCACTAAAACTAACATTAAGAACTAGCCCAAATTAACAGAGACTGAAAATTCAGCCAACCTTGGCACATTTCCAAAAAGGTGACTGATTAAGAAAAAAATTAAGATAAATCCTTTTAAAATACACAGACACACATCAAAACAGCTGGTGCCTACTGAAATTCTGGGGACAGCAACTATGACCTTTGAAATAGCATAACTACAAGTTCAAATGTTGGAAAAAACAAAGTTTATGGCTGCAGCACTTCAGATTACTCCTACTGTTCAGAAGTATGTGAAGTATAATGATCTTAGTGCATACAAATTACAGGGGTGTGCCCACGAACAGTGTTTCAGTGCAAACATGTTTCAATATTGGCAGTTTTACTGCCCATGTGTGATTGGACTAGCAAAATGTTGCAGACTTTGCTGATATCTAAATTACAGCTCTAGGCCCTAAAAATACCTCACCATCAAGTTCTGCTGAGTTTTGTTCAGTGAAGTATCATGCTGTAGGGATCTTTCTCTGTAGTTCATTTACATTAAAACAATCCCTCTTAAATAACTGGTTTATAAAACAGAGGATTTTTTTTTTAATTCTACTCTTCAGCTGGTTTGCCACGATCCCTTCTATTTCATAATGGCAGCTGGTGCTACATTGCTTACACGATTTTGCAGATTTTTCTTTAGCCAGGTGACCAGGAAAAATACAGAAAATGTATCCGATTCTCATTCAGCATCTTACATGACTGCAAAAAACTGTAAATACACTAAAATACTAAAATAATACACTAAAAGCATGTTATCCTCCACTGGTTTCAAAGGGACCGCAGATAATGCTACCAAGCATGGAAATTCAGTACTGCAAAGTGATAGTGGGTTATTACTGGGGCATAATTTGTGAGTTTTACATGCCACAATTGTTGCTCGGTAGTCATAAGAACAAAGTGATCATGAGCATATCTAAACAATCCTACCTTGGTTTGTGATTTACTGTGGAGTTGACTGGTGAGAGAAGTTTTATTTGAATTTATATAGTATTTATCACTGTTTTTAACTATTTGTATTTAGGAAGGGATAGCTTGTTAACAAGATTTACTTTGATTCTTATTTTGTTATTTTACCTTTAACTTCACTGTTGGTTGTTAGGAAGGGATAGGTTTAGACAGAAAAGCTCTAACCACCCCAAGGGGCCTAGACAGCTATAAATTCACACAAACTGCAGAGAGGAAAATCCTGAGCATATCTAAACAGTCCTACCTTGGCCACATGACGTAAAGGAATTACAACTTTTGTCTGGCTTCAGAACTTGTATGGTCGAACAACTTTAATGTACTTAATTTATTATTTTGTTGTATATTGCTCGTGTGATCTTTTTTTTTTGGTCGTAGAAGTTGATTTAAGTTCTCTTTGAATTCTGTTAATGTTCTTGATTATTTTTTTCAATTACAATATTGTATTAGTTTGAAGCTGAATATGGATTCCTTAAATGAGTATGCAATTAATGATTTGCTAATGCACATTTAACAGTGTAATAAATGCTATGCATATTTAAAGGTAACAGCTGATAACACTGGTGATGTGTGTTCCTCATGTCAAAAGTTGGATATTTGCTTACCACTGTTGGAAGTAAATATAGACAATGATGATGCTTGCACTCGTACAATTGGTACGGCTTGGAGAACTGTGTCATATATTAATGACTGGACTGATTAAATAAATAACGATCGACATAGAACACATTTAGGAAATGATGCAACTACTGTCTGCAAAGATCATTCAACCCCTATGAAACAAGATGATGACCCTGACAGCTGTGGAACTCTGGATGCAAGTATTCAGCAATCTGAGGATCCAGTTTGTTTAAAAGGAAACAAAAAAAGAAAGGAAGTTCACAACAAATAACGTGGAAGAAAAAGAAACTGATTAATGACTGTAAAGGAAAGAGTACATGTAGTAAAAAGGACACTACTTTGTTATGTAACACACAGTTTACAGGGAAAGATGATATTTTTCTATCAGAAAACCGTCAGTCTGCAGAAAAAGGCATCACTTTTCCAACAGAAAAGGTAGAAAAAAGAGGCAAGGGACAAGTGAAAAGGAAGAAATCAAAACTGAACGTAGAAGGATTGAAGAACATTACTATAAGAAAAAAGAAGATAGACAGATGTTGACTACATGGTTCAAGTTGTGGATTTACAATACCAGCTGGATGACAATTTAATACACAATGAAAACAGTGGGATTAATAAGGCTAATGGTGATGAAGGTTTATCCTTCGTAACAACTGATAGAGCAGACATTACTGTATTATAAGCTGAAGATTCTTCATAGCTGGCAAGCAAAAGATATTCTTGTAATTGGAGATTCAATTATTAGAGGAACTGATACTTATATCTGCAGATAAGATAATGAACATCGAATAGTGTTATGCTTGCCAGGAGCTAAAATAGTAGATGTGAGACAAGCAGTGGAACACCTTAATGTAAGGAAGTACGGATCCACTTTTATTCATGTTGGTACAAATGATGTCATCCACAAGAATTCTCTGACTGTTAGTAGGGAACTGACAAGCCCTCAGACAGTATAGCTTGTACTGGTGTTGGGACGTATTTTTCAAAAATCACCTATAGAACGAATAGTCAGGTCACTGTGAATGAAAATATTTTTTTGGTAAATACCTACATGGAAAAAATGTCCAGTTTTAAAAAATGGAAATGTATAGAGCATCCAAGCCTAGTTTTGGGCGCACATGTTCAAACAGGATGGCATGCATTTGTCAAGATCAGGGAAGAGAATTTTTGCAGCAGATATCTTGCAATATTTGACAAATACTAGGCAGGATTTTTACCAGGTCATAAATTTAACAGTTCACAGATAGCAACATCTGATGCAACCCTGATGGTTGTTAATGCTAGAAGCATTAATAATAAAGCTTTTTTATTGGAAAATTTGCTACGTTCCCACAAGATTGATGTTGTTATTGTTTGTGAAACATTGTTAAAAAAACAATGACTGGAAACCAGTTCTGTCAGGGTATGAATGTTTTTACTGTAACAGACATTCTAACAAAAATCAGGTGGAGGTGTCATGATAGGGATTAAAGATAATTATGTAACCTGTAATTATTACATGTTCAATGATAACACCAATACTGTGCAACTGTGACAAAGCCAACGTTGGAACATAAAACAAATGTTGGGAGTGTATAGACCACCAACGTCAAGTCCAGATGACCTAGAGGAATTCATATATTTCTTGCGTGAAACACAGGAGGGAAGAATATTAGCTGGGGACTTAAATTTGCCAGAAACAGACTGCAATAATATTGATTCAACAACATTAGTAAGGAAATCATTCACAACGAATATTCAGGAACAACAATTGCTTCAGACTGTAAAAAAAAATACTACCAGGGGACAGAACATACTAGACATTGTTTGTGTTCCTAAAGAAATTACTGTTACTTCAAGTTCTACCACCACCGATATGCAGTGATCATAGGGTTATAAAGGTTAATTTTTTGCTAGACAATTCTGCCAAACTGAAATCTAAACAAATGCACAGAAGGTTAACTACAGATTATATGGGAGCAAAACAGCCACTATGTAAAACTAACTGGAGTAAGGTGTTCAGTGGAAAAACTGCAGATCGAATATGGAAAGTTTATAAAGAGAAATTGAGTGCATAAAATTTGAAAAAAATATTTAACATCAGGATCTAGGCATACATCAGGGGGATATATTTCCATAAGAACAAAACATCTGATTAAGGTGAGAGGCAAAAATATAAGAAATGGAAAAGGGGTTAACTACAACTTTGAAAACTGAAATAAAAGCGCTGGACAAACAGATTAAGCATAGTGAGACAAGATCAAGAAAAAATTGCAGAAAATTTATATAAAGATATTGAGCATAATGGGAAACCTTTTTACAGATACACAAGATATGGAAGGAGTAAAGACACACACTGATAAACTGTGTGCAGATTCTAAAATCTATTCTAAGACACAACAGATTATAGATATATTTATAAAATCTTATGCAAAACACTTTGGCGCCACAAAAGGGCGTGATAAATTGTCCTAGTGATATCCAGATAATCCCAGATACTGGAATCAAATTAGATTATATTGAAAAAGAACTGCACAAACTGGATCCAATCAAAGCACAGGAGGAGACGGAATTAATAACAATGACCTGAGAACACTGCAGCAAGAACTTATGGCACCATTACATTTATTATTCACTAGGTCATATAAATATGGGGAGATTCCTTAAGATTGGAGGCATGCGGTTATTAAACATGTCTTCAAGGGAAAGGGGAGAAGGACAAACCCAGAATCATATAGACCCTTAAGTCTATTTTCATGTTGTGGAAATATAATGGAGAAGGTAATATTGGATAAGTTATTGTCAGAACGGATAAGTTGGAACTTGAAACCATATATCAGCATGCATATGTTGAAAACAGATCTATTACCACCTGTAGCATGATGTTCTATAACAATATTATAACAGCTATGAATGAAAAATCATGCTGTGATATAATTTATATAGATTTAACTTCAGCATTTGACAGGGTCATACACAAAACACTGATCAATAAATTAGTACAACTAGGTACTGATGTACTCTTGATAAGATGGATAACTGCATGGCTTACAAATAGGATATGGCAAGTATCATACAGCAACTGGACAGGTAATATCCTTGGTTACAGTCAGGGTGTCCCCACAGGGCACTGTCCTGGGCCCTTACTTGTTTAGATTGTATCTTTCAGACCTAACTTTTTCATCTGAGCTGTTCTACAGTCTATATGCAGACAACCTGAAATTGGGTAAACTGATTACACGTGTTACAGATAAATCATGTCTGTAAAATAACTTGACTAAATTGACCATTTGGCCACATGAGACTAACATGCGGATAAATACATGAAAAACTAAGCATATGAGACTTGGGAGACAAATTGAAAGGTGAATATTTAATACAGCACAGAGGGATGGAAGCTGTAGACTCATTTAAGGGCCTGGGTATATGGGTAGATTCAGCTAGGAGCTTTTCTAATCATATCATCTAATTGGTTAACGATAGTTACAGGACTGTAGGTTGTATAAAAAGATTTATGAAGTCTAGGAAATCACAAATGATTAAGTTATTGTTTGCTAGTTACATTAGACCCAAACTTGAGTATGGAATAACAATATAGAAACCCTACAAGAAAACAAGCATGATTAAACTGGAAAGAGTACAGTGGAAATATACCAAGGGCATCCGTGGATGTGAAAATTTAAGTTACTATGAAAGACTTTAATATCTGAACTTGTACAGTGTCTCTTACAGACATCTAAGAGATCTTATTTAAGTATATAGGGCACTTGGAGACAACTAACTCTGGGAATGTTTGCGGTTATCAGAAAGTACTGGAGCATCATCAGACAACCTAAGTAGAAGATTATATAGGAATGAGAAGTGTACTAATTGGTTCTCTGTTCCATGCATCAGCTACTCTGTCAGACTACCAAATTACATTAAAGCAAGTACTAGCCTAGATATTTTTAATAACAGCCTGGACACTTGTTACAGGAACAAGTGTTTTAGTATATTGGCAAGCTAGAACAGCATTAATGCCTATGCTTAAAATATCTGTATATATTATGTAAAGTGTGTATTAAGACTTCCCAGTGACCAGATAGTGAAGATGAGATGGTCAGCAGACATGGGAACAAAAACATCCTAGATTTTCTTTTTAATTCCAAGTAATTTTCATTAAGAGGCTGCCCAATTCTATCAATAAGTTTGAGATCAGTGTTTCAAAAGTGCAGATGAATGATTTCTATTTGATCGCACACACACACATACCTCTCTCCGTACCATGGAGTGCTAACCCTGAACACACATTACCCTTAACCCTAACACTACGGATTACATTACTAAAAACCCTTTCCGTAACAGTACCACTGCCAGGTTGATGCCTGATCTCAGTTTTGTAGTTGAGATGTATGGTTTAGGGTACATCTGGTGGGAGAGAATTATTAGATATTTTGTAATTTGATATTATACGCTTTGTGTTTTGTGCTTTCACTTTTATTTATTTTAGATAATTTGAGTTTTAGATGTACTTCATGACTTTAATACACACACACACACACATATATATACATACATATATACACACACACACACACACACACACACAAAATGACAAATAACCCTTGTTTACAGCCACAAGTACATGTTTATACACATGAGCATAAACTCACACATGCGAGTGTGAGTTGTATCTTAATGTGGTGTAGAGTGGGTGGATGGAGCATCAGTTCCAAAGTTGGTGTACAACTTGCAAAACACTGACTTAACCAATCCCCAAATAAGTAATGAATGCAAGCAAAACACATTTCTTACTTTTTTTCTCATGTTTACGATGCTGTCTTTCACCTTTCATGCTGTAATCTAGCTTCATTAAAATGGGTTCCAAGCCATTGTACATCTTCTGGATCAGTTCATGATACACCACCAGTGGCCAAAGTAGAACACTCAGCACTGCAACAAGCCAAGAAAAAAATTAGCTGTGAAAATATCACAGGAAAAAATAAACAAGGAAAATGACAAATTATTACATGTTCTAGGACTATGTTTACCATACAAAAAAGAAGAAAGTGCTCTATGTGTAAGGGCTGTCAGTATGGTAAAAGGAAAACAAAATACTGCACTACAACAAAGGAAACAGTCCTATGAGAAATATTAGTAGAAATAAATCTAAACACAAAGTTCTACAAGCTCTGCCATAATAGGCCAGTGTTTTTCATCAAGTAAATTAAATGAGACTTTAAGTGGGCTGCGTTAATGGATATTTGTCAGTTTACTGTCAAAAAAGTGGATGATTTTAATAATCAAGAGTAGTTAACTACTGTTAGGTGTGACCATTTGATCAAGATGAAATGCATTACCTGGCTACACAAATGTGTTAAAATAAGACCTTTAAATTACTTAATCAGGCATTTTCAACCTTTATCAAGTCTTTTTTCCTTATTCTGTTGAATGGATAGCTTTCACTAAGCCGTTTTAAGGGGAGGGGCTGTGACATTTGTTACCTGTGGCACAGCAATATTCTATACGAACCTCTTTTGTGGCTCAACCTGGGGACATTGTCTGGCTAGCTGACTTGCCGAGGTTCAAACAGTAAGCAAATGGAAGATGAGAGAATCAAATAATGGAATACAAAAATCAGCTTTAACAACTCATGGTCTTAATCCTCTTCATTAGCTGGTATATACACTGACTGTTAAGGAATCATGACCATGGCACAGAAAAGGCTCCTGATCTTCACTATGCTGAGCAACAGAGGAAGCCTGAAATTTTGTGAAGAATGATGAGGTTAGGCCACAAAACAGCAGGCAAAAGTGGGTCAAGTAAAGAATTCCACTGTGTCCAGGTAAGTAATACTGGTGGTGACCTGTCAATCCAGAAAATTCTCAGGAGACCACTACTATGAATGAGAACAAAGTGCAAACAACTGTGTGAGGTAATCATCCAAGATAAATGAGGGAAAAGGTTTTGCATAAAAACTTTCTTAACTAGGCACTTGAGTAAGAAGCACTGTGTATATCACATTTTTCTTAATATACCCATGTACAAGCCAGTGCAGGTCCCTCTTAAGGGGAAGCCCTGGCATGAGCTGATACAAGTCCTGTACACAACTTTTTTTTTGGAGTAAAGTATTAAGGGCACTGAATTTATATTATACAAGCAACAGTTGTAACCACCATGGTAAAAAAGTGACTATCTTAAACTCTACAACTACATAAAGAGGAAACCTCTGCAGGGAAGAGGTAAGGTTCAAGAACTGGTTTGAAATAAATACAGCAGGGAGGAGGAGGAGGGGGTGCCTTTACAGCCAAAATGACTTTTCTCTCACAGAAAGAGCAGTGGAGTGTGGTACTCACCCTCACAGAAGATGACTAATAACATTACTCAAACAGTTACAGCTCCTATCATTGCTCTGCATTTTGCAAGGAAATGGATAGCCTCCACCCTGACTGGAAGGCTAGGCCAACCGTGCATGGTAAAATAGCTGAGTGGTGGTGCTGCGGTAGCGTTGTCGCCTCATAGCAAGACGTTATCCCGTTCGATTCTCAGCTAGAGCGTCTTGTGTGGAGGCATACGTGAATGGGGCGTGCTTTCGTTGAAGGTTGTGCGTCAGGGCTGGTAACCCAGTACATAAAAATCCACTACCAATCATTAGCGGACTGGAGTTCCGCTGTGGCGTCCCCTAACCGGGAAAAGCCAAAAGAAACAAACAAACTCTTGGGGCTAATCAGTTTTCAGTCAATTCCAGGAAGAAAAAAAAATAAGAAGCAGTCTCTGCCTCAAGTTAGAAAGAAGTAACATATGGACTCTCAATCACTGGACCACATAACAGTATATTTCACAGACATGTTTCTGTCACCAAGACAATTCTCTGGACCACATATCTTTCACAGTTCAGTCTCTAAGCATTCCCAGTCTGCAGTTGCTCACAGAGAAAAAAAGCCTCTTAAGAAACTTCACAGTGTAATCAAGGTGACTAACTTGCTCTACCTATGTATCTTAATGCACACACACAGACATCTACGGCTGCAAAATATAACTTAACAGATGTATTAATAACTTTTTTCCACACTACAGCCTATTAACTATCAACAACATAACTTTAGCTGTAAAAGTAATCTCCCACAGCAACCCTGAGGGACACACCCACAGTGCTCAGGACTAGCAATGCATCAATTAAAAAAAAAAAAAAAAAAAAAAAAAAAAAAGAGATATTCCTTAAAGTGATTAAAACTAGAGAGTATAAAGTTTGTTGATAACAAAATACTGACCATTTACCATGACAGTAAGTATCTCACATGGCTGCACTGTAATATTTCAACATTCTTGTTTCCACAATTTTAACAAACTATGGGCAGAATGCACAGCTCATATCCCCTGTGACAGGACTATAGCCAAGTTTCCCCTAGCCTTAAAATGTAATTTCAGCTGCAATGCTTGGTGAAATCAAGATCTATAGAGCACTCTGGTGCTTTACCAATAACTGCCAATGTTGCCCTTCTGGAGAAGGAAGCAATGGTGACGGCAGTCACTAACTTTAAAGGACTGAGTCTACTGTTGATAAAATAATGTCAAATAATTTACACTGACAAACATACCGTCAATGAATCTGTAAGTATCCCCTTAAAGCTTTGGGTGCATTCAGGAAAATAGTCATTATACAGTAGTTCTAATAAGGACTTTTAACTGAACTGGCACTCAGTTAACAGCCCATTATCTACCATTCTGTCAAATAACTAAGGATCTTCACTAACTGATTTACCTTGCAACCAGGAGGAACCCCAGATCTAAACAAAGTACCCTGGACTGGCTCTTGACTAACCCACACACACCAATTCAGAAGTGTGAGAATTTTAATGAATGTCATAAGTGACCATTCCCCTGCAGGAGGTATCTATCTGGTGAATGCCACTGCAAGATAACACCTCTGTAAAAGACAACTTCCTACATCACACTCTGAACTGTCATCCACAAAAGATGCTCTCAAGTACATCTGACAAAATAACTTTGTCAAACATACATGTTCCTTTACTGAACCTCAGCTGTAAAGGCAATAATTAACCTGCTCACTCCAAATTATCACATCTCTTTTTACAGACTCCAATAGTGATATATCATTTTCCTTACAAACATACAAGGAACTTAAGTGCAAGGCACAAAACAACCAACACTCCCATCACACTATAACCCTAATTTAATTTTCTCTACCCTGTACAAAACGTTTAAGACAATTGCCTACCTTCCATTCCCAGAATTATGTTACCAAATACCACTTTCTTTAAAAAAAAGAACAGCACAGCTTCTGGTAAGGGAGGAGCATGGCCACAGCTACCTGGTCTTTGACTAATGAAATTGTCATGCCACTGTTCTCTGGTTCAAGTATTATAGACTTCACCAGAGCCTTTGACTTTATCGCCCATCTCTTATAATCCACTTTTCAGAACTAGACATTAGTACTGATGCCGTCCTTTGGTTCCAAAGTTATCCTACTAAACGCCATTTCCCAATGAGCTACAACTCCTGTACCACTCCCTCTCACCTCTCTACTACTCAAAGGTGTATGTCAAGGATCTAATCTGGCCTCTCTTCTGTTCTCTATATAAATCAAACTTCCACTCAATCTTCCTTACCTTCCTCTCCTCAGATGACATGGCTGTCTACCGCTCCAACCACTCCTTAAATGCTTTACAGTAAGATCTACAATCTGACTTAAATTGCCTCAGTGAATGGACTGCTACTAAAAACCTCATACAAATACATCCTGAAACTAAATCCATGCTTTTTGGTATTAAACAGATCTAACAATCTATGATCACAAAAACAGCCCTTTGAAGTATCTTGGCTTATGGTTAGGCCACTCACTCAATTTCCAAATGCATCTTGATAATGCACAAAAAAATTAAATCCCTTACCTTTCTCTTACAAGAGATATCCACTTTCCTCTCATATTCAACCAGGTCTACAACAGGGAATGGAATCCTACTCCCTCAACTCAAATTCAGACTTCCTCTTATATCAGCAGCCTCTATTCAAAATTCCATCATTATTCAAACACTAGAAAATACAATATGTAGACTGTCATGCTCTTCAAGAAATGACCAACCCTGTATAACACTAAAAATAGCAAACTGCCTCCGAGTTAACCAAAGAACAGACCTGCTCTGGGATCTCAACTGTCCAAATTCCTACATGAACATGTTCTCCCTTTCTTAGCATAAAAATTAAGACACCCCCTATGTACAACCTTAGAACCCTGCACCACTCGGGCCCTAAAACAAAAATCATTAAACCCAAGCTACATATCTCTGACCATCCATTCTCAGTTCTTGGGCACTGTATGAGTTGCTCCCACCTGAAATGAAAGACTCGGCCTCTCATTACGCATTCCATTCCCTACTAAAAATCACATTTAGTTAAACAAGCAGAATGTACCTGTTACTCCTGAGATCACATCACTTAAATCTACTTTAACTCTTCTCTGTTTACCTCAACCACCAACAGCTTTTGCTCCTTTTCCATTTCTAATTTAATAATCTCTAACTTCACAAATGTTTTGAAACTTATGTTTATAATGTAATGAATACAATGTATTAACCATGTATTGTAATCACTATGCTACCATGTACTGTTTTACTGTCACTTATGCGTTACTGTACTATTGTGTACTTTGTACGTCTGGTAATTTCTTGCCCCCAAGCTGAGATGGCCAGAAATGATCAGTGCTCTATGCTGGTAAACAAATTCAAATAAATAGCCAACTCCAGCCCTGCCCTTCAATGTTGGAATGCTAACATCAACCTGCCATGTGATCGCAACACTGCTCTTATCACCGAGAACATCAGAGCACAGAAGAAGCCCCTCTCTGCAGAAAGCCATTCCTTTCTACAACCCTCCTGCTAGTTAAATTTGTGTAGGCTGGGTCATAGTTATGGCTCCATACCTCTATGCCACTAAGCTGGGGTTGTCTTCCAAACTATCCCAAAACTTCTCCACCCACCAAACACTAGAGAAATGGCAAGATCTTAATTGAGTAGTACCAATTATGGCACATTACCGAGTGCAGTTAAATAAATACTCTCAAACTACTAAGATAAGGGGAATACCTGGATAAATATGCATAACTTTGGAAAGATTGCTGTTAAGCAACTGTTTTTGATAACTTCTGAACACAAACATTTTTGGCAAACAACTTAGGCAACACAACGTAGAAAGGGTTGTTGCCAAACCGAGGGAGCTTATAAAAAGAAAAGTAACCACAGATCCTGTAGAGGTATTGGAAATACTTAGAAATTTTTATGAAAAATAAAGCCAAGACGTGCAGAAATCAAGAAAACACACAAATGGAAATACATATTAATGATTTAACAGGTTTTGTTTAACAGTATTTTAAAAGAAGGAGAAGCACTAGCATCTTGGAAAACAGGTGTGATGGCTCTAA